>NC_051327.1:6435297-6576320 GCF_015220235.1 Choloepus didactylus | reverse complement strand
GATGAAAGGTGGGTTTTCAGACTTTCCAGGGGATCCCTTGGAGTGTCAGGACAGAGGAGACTGGCCCCCGAGGCAGAAGTCCGTTAGGGCTATGGGAAGTGTTGGACCGAGGTTGAAGGATATTCAGAAGTCTCCATCACCCCTGCCTTCTGAATGCCCCTCGCCTCTCCCAAATTAAGCCTTCAAGACGCTGAAAAGTTAACACTGAACAATCATCACCATTTCCGTCCTGCATCAATTGACTGCCTTGAAAGCGTCTCAGTATTTCTGCCATTACACAGATCCTGGGGGAGTGGGCACAAAATACAACAAAATGAAGGTGATCAGACGACAGGGGAAACGAACCTCCTACGAAGTAGAACTTGTTGACCGCTCTGACTCATCCCAGGGTGCCCACAGCTTCCTTGAATCATGCGGTTTCTCGATATGTGCATATGCCCGAGGCCTCATCACGGTCCCCGTAACACTGTGACTGGGGAAGCTAAGCACCCATCCTCAAATCTACAGAATGCTTCTGCGACAATCAGAAGAAACTTGGGGCAAAACAGGGCCAGGAGCTCTTTCTCTTAAGCCCCAAGCAGCCCAACAAACCAGGAAGCCGCCTGGAACTTTGGGAGAAGCCAAATCCTCACCAAACCTCATGGGGATAACTAATACTGTGGGCTGAAAAAGCCTGTCTACACAGCTACTTCGGATGACAGGGCCACAATTCCTCCCCAACATTCCTACCCACATTGGGTGCCCTTTAACTTTTCACCCCAGGAAAGAGACACTGTGTTTCAGGCCTGTCTCTTAGCTACCCAGTGCTCATTTTGAGTTATGTGGGGGGAGGGGCGGGTCTTGGGTGAATGCGCATTTCAAGGAAGCACCTGAAATCTAGGCTGCTTTGTGAACCTGGTCTGCCTTTGTTTTCTTCCCAGTTTCAGTGGAATTGAAGTTTACTTCAGGTGGTTTCTTTGTCCTGGTTTTTGTCAATGTTTATTTGACAGCTAAAGGGTAAGGAAATCTTATTTGGAGTGATGGGAAGTATGTTTACCTGTTGGTGTTGATGATAGCAGATTCTGTGCACCGCGTTCAGCTGAGAAGTCTCTCTGATAGTACGAAAGTTGGAAACGAAGCAGAGTATATACATGTATCTGAAAGAAACGAGAGGAAGATAAGTAACATAGGAGTCTGCACCAAAAGACATGACTGGTATGTAACTCTATGACCCGAATTAACACTAAAGTTTGGAATATGAGAAATGTTTTCCATCATATGTCCTGAAGATACCACATTAATGAAAGCCAGGACCAGTATGCTGAAGGAAAGTAGTTACTTGAGGTAACATGATTTCTACAACTTTTGCTTCTCCCAATCGGGAATCTCTGTTAGGTTGTTTTTTCTTGGTGTGTGTGTTTTGGCTTTCCATTTAGCTTAACTTAAACATCAGTTAAAATGGCATAGAATTTAGAAAACACATCAACATTAATAAATAATCAAATGAAGGATTAATACTTTTATGCCACCTGTCCTAAAATCCGCAAATTCTAAATTACCAAGAGGGATCACTGAGTGAAGGCAAATTTAGGAACATTCTATCTACCTGTTGGTGCTGAGGATAGCAGATTCTGCACATCGCGTTCAGTTGAGAAATCTCTCTGATAGTGCAAATGTTGGAAATGAAGCAGTGTATATACATTTATCTAAAAGAAACGAGAGAAAAATAAGTATCATAGGAGTCTGGACAAAAGACATGACTGGTATGTAAATCTTTTAAAGGATATGGTCTCCTCTAGGAAGTTGATGTCATCGGAATGACAGTGTTTGAAAAATTTTCTCCACCTCCCTCACTGAAATTTTTTAACATTACCTGATTTTTAAATCTGTGCACCTGAATCAACTCATGGAACGCTGATTGGCCCTGGTAGGGAGCTGGGTTTGAAGTCTGAATCCTCAGGCCACACCCTGTGGAGGGTGCACCTTTGCACTTGGTTCTGGGATGGGCTCTCCCCTATAGGTATGTCCCTGCCCATGGTGGCTCTGGACATGCAAGTTTGTTCTCTTTCCTACAGCTGTCTACTCTGTTTCAGGAGAAGGAGAATCCTTTGATGAACAATCTTTTAATTAAAAGAAACCAGGATGAGAAAAGTGAGGGAAACAAGGAAGAGGAAATGTGAGTGTGGAGAGGTAGGATGAAGAGGGGAAGGGAAACAAGTTCACATGCCCTCCATTGCTTCCTGTCTTTCTGGCACTTCAGGAAATTCAATGTTACTGAGGAGCTCACTGGTGTGGCCACCACTGAGTGTGAACATGGAAGTGGGGACAAGAACTGGATGGTAAAAACAAGCACAGGCAAGTGAAGGATGTCCTGAAAACCTCTTCCCAGGGATAGAAAAGCATTACATAAAGTCCCTAAGATTGCTTGGCAACACCTACAAATGGCTCCTTAATCTGGAGGAGAGGGCTGTAGCACTCTTCAGTACCAATGTCTGCCCTCCCAATCCACTAAACCTCCCCTCTATATTACTAAGTGTGGGGAACAGTGTGAACTCAAGAGCCCAAATTCAGGATTCCTGGAGAAAGGGGTGAGTTAGAACGTCTTAGTTTGCCAGACCTGCTTTAACCAATTCCAGTGACTAGCTGGTTTAAACAAAAGAAATAATTGCCTCAGAGTTCAGGAAGTTAGAAAGTCCAAAACCATGGTTACAGCTTGACTGTGTTTTCTCTGAAGGTGGTGGTAACTTGCTAGCAACCCATAATTCAACCTCTGCCTCCATTATCTTGTCATCTGTCTTCTGTGTCCTTCTGCTCCTGCTCATGAATTTCTTTAATCTTCCCATCTTTGTAAGGACTCCAGTCATATTGCATTAAGACCCACCCTGGTTCAGGTTGGCCTCACATTCACTAATATTAACTTTGATGATCCTATTCATAGATGAGTTCACATACATAGTAGCAGAGGTCAGGATGAGAGCATGACTTTAGGGGACATGTCTCAATCCATAATAAGGACAGTGGCACTCTGGGTTCTCTCCCACACATGCAGGGTAGCTATTGTGCACTTTCCTACCTCAGTGGGACCTTAAGAGGCCTGGTTCACAGTTGTTCAAGCCCTGGGAGTTCTGAGCCCTTGTAGAGCCCTATCCAGGTGTTTGCTGGAGAATTCAAACACAAAAAACCTAAAGGTAAGTTCAATGCAGAGCTCACTTGGGATGACTGAAATGGGAAGGATTACAAGTTACTCATGTTCCCTTATTTTTTAATATCTTAACTAACAAAAATAACTATATTTTTATAGGAGTATATTTGGTTTTATTTACATGTTGGAATATATTAATGTAAGAAAATTTATGTTTTTGGTAACACAGCATAACTTTTTTTTAACTGAAAAGCACAGGTAAGCTTTGGTCTTTGTTTCAGAATGAAAATGTTAATTAGGGAGATAAAAGTAAGAACCCCAGGAATCTGTTATCTTTAATGTGAAGATGTCATGACTGGACTCTGCTGAGGGTAAGGGTAGAGGTGGCAGGGCTATCACTCCCATGCCTGTTCCTACAGACCTGCTGCTCCTCACCGGGCCCAGGTGTGTGGGACTCTGCCTTTTCTTCCCTGAGTCCTAGAGCCCACCCACTCCTCTGCATCAGAGTCACACTTCAGGGGTCAGTAACCTAAAGATTTCCCAGTATAGAAAACAGGTTAAATCCTTTCAGTTGGATATTTATTCACATTCCTTGCCACAGACAGCACCTGACACAGACAGTGGCTATAGGAACTGAGTGCTCTCTGGACCTGGCTCCTGAGGATATCAGGGACCCAAGATATTCTCTCCAGGGCCTGAGGTGCCTTCTGGGTCCTACAACCCACCCCATCAAAACCCTTCCTCCATTCATCTCTGTGCCTCCCAATGAGTCCAGGTCCTGTGTTTGTGTTCTAGATCCTACCATTGACAGCTGCAAAGACCTAGAGCTGGAGGCTTTCAGTCTCAGCCTCAGAGGGGCTGGAGACTATAAGGTATTTGGAGACACCTCAGTGCTTGTCCCCTTCTACCCCTTTCTGAATGAGCTGATTTAGTGGAACCTTAGTTTTTAGTTTGGTAGATTTAGACTAAGTTTTAAAAGTAGGTTTTATTTTTAAAGTTAGGAATTATTATATTAATATTTATATTGTACTAGTTAATATTTATCAAATAAACAAATACATACATAGATAAGCACCCAAAACAAAGTTAGAGGTACATGAATTATAAATTTGGCCTCTCTTCTTGGTCTCCCTTTTAAAGTGTCAAACAACACTTTAAAAATAGGCAAAATAATTGAATATTTCACTGAAGAAGATACAGGCTGGCTATTAAAGGAACAAAAAGATGTTCAATATCATTCATCATTATGGTAATACAAATTATAATCTGTGAAGAGTCATCACCACACACAATAGAATGGCTATAATCAAGACAGATATACCAAGTGCTGATGAAGGTGTGAGAAACTGGAACCTGGATATATGTCTGGTCAGAATGCAAAATGGTGCATTCTTTGGAAAACTCTTTGTTTCTTAAAAACTTAAATATAAACTTATCACATTCTCTGCCAACTCTATGCTATCCAAGAGATAGAAAACTATATATCCATGAAATTAGTTGTTTTGGGATGTTCATAGCAGTCATATTCATACCAGCCGCAAACTGGAAAAAATGGCAAATGCCCATCAATTGGTGTATGGGTAACAAAATGCAGTAGATTCATAAAATAGAATACTACCCCACCACAGTTAGGAACAGAATACTGTTACCTAATGTGACATGGTGAACCTCAAAAATGTACTAAGTAAAAGAAACCATCCATAAAAGACTACACATTCTATGATTCCATTTATATGTAACATCTTTAAAAGGTGACTCAAGACACAGAATACAAGGTCAACGATTGCCTGGGCCTGGGAGTGGGAGCAAGAACTGACTTCAGACTGATACTGGGGATACTTGTTGGCCTGGTAGAAATGTCCAAGAATTGGATTGAGGTGATACACAACTTTTTAATTTATTAAACCTCATTTAAGTTTTTTAAAAGTTTCAAATTAGTGCTTTATTTTATTTTAGCAATACTCTTATCTTGAGTATGCACCATGAATCAAACAGCATGCTTCTCAAACCTTTGGGTGAAAATAGGCAATTTTTCCTATGAGATTTTCCAACCTACCAAAAGCTGTTGGCATAATTAGGAATTTAATAACATTTTATGAAAATCTATGAGGGAAATTCAGTTTTTTGACATTAAAAGATTTTGTTATGAAACATGAAGGAATAAAAAGTAGTATTGTCAAAGGCAAAGCCTGACTACTTAACAGGATGATTTAGAAAAGTTCAGTGCTTCAAAAAAGTCCATTTTTCTCCCAAATAAATGCTGCAAACACTGTAGGCAAACTAATACTTTAGCATTATTAGCAAGATAAAGCCACTTTTCTGACATTTTTGTTATCAAATTAAATTCTAAAATTTTAGGTAACTTTAAAGATATTTTGATTAAGAGCCAGTAGGGAAGGAATTAATCATGTCATTAATATTGCCTTAAATTTACTCCATTCTTTAAGACAAGAGATAGTTTTTAGCACTTCTTATCCCAGTAACTTATAATACTGAATGGGTGAATCAAAATCATTTTTGATTTTTTATTCCTTTCAATGTTGTATATTACAAGGGGTAAATAACTTCACAAATAATTAAATATGCAAACATTTTTACTACACATTAACATACAGGAAACCTATTATATGCCTTTTCTTTTAAAAAGACATGCTTTGGCCACATTATGAGGAGCATATTTACATTAAAATAATAAAATTTAAGAATTCTCAACTATGAGTTAAAATATGGTTACATTCCCCTGAAACAACTGCATGATACTTTGCATTCAAATGGTCTTTTACTTCATTTCAGTGCCAAAAGCTGGAAGAAAACTGAGGTGAGCAGAAAATAAAATGGGGCATCAAATTTACTTAGGTATCTGTACTGCACCCTGTAGTTTGGGGGTTCAGTGTGTTCCCTGACAGACATCTCTACTTCAGGGCTTCTTCTGTCCCCTAAGCTCCTGGTGAGCACTGAAACCACTGCTGGTTGCACTGGGCAGAGGAGCTGCTCCCCAGGGGCATGATGACCTGCAGGAGAGAGAAACCCATGGAGAAGGGTCTTCTCTGGC
This sequence comes from Choloepus didactylus, assembly GCF_015220235.1. Lineage (NCBI taxonomy): Eukaryota > Metazoa > Chordata > Mammalia > Pilosa > Megalonychidae > Choloepus > Choloepus didactylus. Next base: position 6,570,147 of record NC_051327.1, on the reverse strand, counting down.
TATGGGGCTCATAGCAGGGCTGAAGGTTTGGGGGGTTCTTCTCAGGCCTGAATTTAGCTCAGGATGGTGACTTATGTTCTCAGACCCCCTCAAGGTGCAGATCAGTGCCAGGACTCAAATCAGACAGGATTTCTCCCATTTCATAATGGTTAAGTAGAGAGATTGTTAACAGGATCTGGCAATGGGGGAGGTGTCCCTGGGGGCTCACACAAGGTCCCCAAAAGGCCTGCACATGTCTCTCTCTCTGAGGTGGCTATAGCTGAAGCTGCTCACCTGGCTGAGGTCCTGAAGGAGGGTGGCATGGGTATAGAGGGGTCTGGGAGGAGGCTAAGGGACCCTGCCTGCTGGGACCGCTGACCTGCTAGCACTGGGTGCAAGGGATCCCCAGTCACCTTTGCAACTGGGAAGCCTACATCTAGGAAGGTTTATTTAACCCTTGTTCTACAGAGCAAACCATTTATTATACCCCAAATAGATTTTCTAAGAGGGAAAAATAACAAATTGTAAAAGTTACTGCATCTTCATACTACCTCACCAGTTTTTCATACATATGCAGCTAAAACTGAATGAACAATCTCACATCAAACAACTGAAATGTCCTCATAGATTCACTGTAAGCAGGAGCCATTTTCCACAAAAACAGAATATTGGTATATTACAGACATGGCTTTATAGGAAAAAAAAAACAACGGACACTATCAATGGGTAGATGACAGCTTTTCTATTTGTAAAAGATACACTACCAAAAATGTATGCAACCTTTGTACATATATACAATTTGCTTTTACAGGTCATTTTCTTTTTTCCAATGGTTTCTTTCACTATATAGCAGTGACTATTTCTCACACTGTGTAGATAAACTACATGTTTTATACAAGACTGCTTATTTGATTCTGTATGTATTTAGATTGGACAGATAAATGTGAATATCCAACTATGTGTCCGTATGTAACACTCAGAATTGATGTCCGCTATGTCTGATTTAATAATAGAATTACTTCCTACTACTTAAAAGCAATAACCATTATTTCGACCAACCCTCCCGCCAGGGGAAAGTCTAAGGCTGTGAGTTTGTAGAAGTGTTGCCATGATTGCTTTTTCTCCAGAGACAGAATGCGTCAGAAACTGACCTGAAGCACAAATGTAAAATCTTGATCGCACGGGCCATTTCTCGACGGGGTGCAGGTAGCCGTCACAGCGCAGGGCACCCAGCCCCAGCTCTGCGGGCGCCTCGGCGTCGTCCTGCAGGCTGCGGGTGAGGCGCGCGATGTAGGTGGTGGCCAGCAGCTGCACATCCAGTTCGGAAAGCTTGGGGTACCAACAGCAGCAAGCGCTGCAGTTTCAGGATGGCCTGCTGCAGGGTCTGCAGGCGGCTGCGCTCCCGAGCGCATTGGCCGCCGCCGGTCGCCCGCCCGGATACTCCAGCCGCCGCCCGGGACCACTGACTCAGTCTGGTCCTGCAGGGGCTCCAGCCGAGCCGCGGGCGACAGGAGCGCGCGTGCGCAGGCTCCGCGCTCAGGGGGCTGTTGCGGGCCCTTCGCTGTCCATGGAGGCTTCCTTCCCCGGGTCTGTGTGGCCAGGGCGGCGCCGGTCACTCCACCCTCCTCCCGCCTAAGTAGGGTCGCTCAACCGCAGTGAATTTAGTCCTTAGAATGGGTGAATTTTATGTTGCGTAAATGGTATCTCAATAAAGCTCTAAAAAAATCACCAATAGTAGGTAGAGGATTGGGAGGTTTAGTGAAACAAGAGTGACAGTATGTTGGTAACTGCTTAAGTTGGATGATGGGAAATGTTAGTTCATAACATGAGACTTTCCACTTTTCTATACATTTGAAATTTCCCACAATTTTTTTTTGCCCTTTTTGTTTGTTTTCTTTTTTCTGGAGAATAAAATTTTAATGCTATAAAAATCAGAACTTTTTTGGCCAATTTAGTACTTGCTGAAATAAATTTGCAAAATGTTACTCAGTAACTGACATAGCTTCTAAATCAAGCCAGAATTACATATACTCTGGATATTACTTGAATGTATACAAGCACATCCCATGATAACATGCAGAGGCATGGTAATAAAAGTATTATAAAATCAAAACCATCATGTCTACTACTGAAATATATTAAATACAAAACATCTGTCCACTAGACCAGAGGACCTCATTTTGAAAAGGAAGTGTTGGGTGCTGTTCTTTCCAAGAATTCAAATAAACTCCCAGTGTTCAAACTTGACTTTTCAACATGGAAAAAAGGAAAGAAAGATATTTCTATGATGACAGGAAGATACTTTTCTTTTTACTCAAGGTATCAAATTAAAAGGATTGATAGACTTCAACTCTTAGGTGAAAAGGGCTTTTCACATGCCTGTGGTTAAGAATCCCTTAAAGTTCTCAGGCATTTGAGAGTTACCACAGCCACAGCAACATACGCTCAAGTAGTTTAATGATGCAAGTATATGGCATGAGTTTGATTTTCCTGAGCACTGAATTAGATTTCTGAAATGACAGGCTATGAAAATGACTTAAGTTCATAAGAAATCTCTAAATTTGAAAGAGATTGCTTCAGCTTAGCTAAGATATCATCAAAAGCATTTTATAGCAAGGGTGCCTTAGTAAGTCTTGAACTTGGTCTTGGAGACTTAGGATTTTTTTAAACACTAAAAGGAAGTGCTTTACATTGTGCAAGTCGAATACAAGGCTAAAATAGATAAGAGTACTGATGGTACTGAGTAAAACCTACAACCCACTAACTCTATTTTATAAATAAAACAGCGGGTGAGATGTGCAAATGACAAGCTTTGTCCCCAGTTTGACAGATTACTGGGAAGCTGAGAAAATCCTTGAAGATAAACAAAAACAGCCTCTTAAGTGGAACCTAGTGGAAGCCACTGAGATGTGAGGGTTGGTTGTGGCAGAAATGGCTACTGTTCCCTTCTATCTTCTGTGTGTGTGAAAGCCCAAGAAAGTACATGATAAGTAGGATAAAATATGGGCTTCACAGCCATTTATCCAAAACATGGATTGCAATTTCTATTATTATTATTCTCTACAAACAACTAAGAGGTCACAAAAGTATTAGCCACTGAACAGCATATAAAAGAACATTCTCTGGGAGGCAGGGCAAGATGGCAGACTGGTGAGCTGTATGTTTTAGTTGCTCCTCCAGGAAAGTAGGTAGAAAGCCAGGAACTGCGTGGACTGGACACCACAGAGCAATCTGACTTTGGGCATACTTCATACAACACTAACGAAAACATGGAACTGCTGAGATCAGCGAAATCTGTAAGTTTTTGCGGCCAGGAGACCCGCGCCCCTCCCTGCCAGGCTCAGTCCCGTGGGAGGAGGGGCTGTCAGATACGGGAAGGAGAAGGGAGAACTGCAGTGGCAGCCCTTATCGGAAACTCATTCTAATGATCCAAACTCCAACCATAGATAGACTGAGACCAGACACCAGAGAATCTGAGAGCAGCCAGCCCAGCAGAGAGGAGACAGGCATAGAAAAAAAACAACACGAAAAACTCCAAAATAAAAGCGGAGGATTTTTGGAGTTCTGGTGAACATAGAAAGGGGAAGGGCAGAGCTCAGGCCCTGAGGTGCGTATGCAAATCCCGAGGAAAAGCTGATCTCTCTGCCCTGTGGACCTTTCCTTAATGGCCCTGGTTGCTTTGTCTCTTAGCATTTCAATAACCCATTAGATCTGTGAGGAGGGCCCTTTTTTTTTTTCTAAAACAATTACTCTAAGAAGCCCAATACAGAAAGCTTCAAAGACTTGCAATTTGGGCAGGTCAAGTCAAGAGCAGAACTAAGAGAGCTCTGAGACAAAAGGCAATAATCCAGTGGCTGAGAAAATTCACTAAACACCACAACTTCCCAAGAAAAGGGGGGTGTCCGCTCACAGCCATCATCCTGGTGGACAGGAAACACTCCTGCCCGTCGCCAGTCCCATAGCCCAGAGCTGCCCCAGACAACCCAGTGTGACGGAAGTGCTTCAAATAACAGGGACACACCACAAAACGGGGCATGGACATCAGCCTTCCCTGCAACCTCAGCTGATTGCCCCAGAGTTGGGAAGGTGGAGCAGTGTGAATTAACAAAGCCCCTTTCAGCCATCATTTCAGCAGACTGGGAGCCTCCCTACACAGCCCAGCAGCCCAGAACTGCCCTGGGGGGACGGCACTCACCTGTGACATAGCACAGTCATCCCTTAACAGAGGACCCAGGGTGCACGGCCTGGAAGAGGGGCCCACTTGCAAGTCTCAGGAGCCATACGCCAATACCAAGGACTTGTGGGTCAGTGGCAGAGACAAACTGTGGCAGGACTGAACTGAAGGATTAGACTATTGCAGCAGCTTTAAAACTCTAGGATCACCAGGGAGATTTGATTGTTAGGGCCACCCCCCCTCCCCGACTGCCCAGAAACACGCCCCATATACAGGGCAGGAAACACCAAATACACACGCAAGCTTGGTACACCAATTGGACCCCACAAGACTCACTCCCCCACTCACCACAAAGGCTAAGCAGGGGAGAACTGGCTTGTGGAGAACAGGTGGCTCGTGGACGCCACCTGCTGGTTAGTTAGAGAAAGTGTACTCCACGAAGCTGTAGATCTGATAAATTAGAGATAATGAATTCAATTGGTCTACAAATCCTAAAAGAACCCTATCAAGTTCAGCAAATGCCACGAGGCCAAAAACAACAGAAAATTATAAAGCATATGAAAAAACGAGACGATATGGATAACCCAAGCCCAAGCACCCAAATCAAAAGATCAGAAGAGACACAGCACCTAGAGCAGCTAATCAAAGAACTAAAGATGAACAATGAGACCATAGTACGGGATACAAAGGAAATCAAGAAGACCCTAGAAGAGCATAAAGAAGACATTGCAAGACTAAATAAAAAAATGGATGACCTTATGGAAATTAAAGAAACTGTTGACCAAATTAAGAAGATTCTGGACACTCATAGTACAAGACTAGAGGAAGTTGAACAACGAATCAGTGACCTGGAAGATGACAGAATGGAAAATGAAAGCATAAAAGAAAGAATGGGGAAAAAATTGAAAAAATTGAAATGGACCTCAGGGATATGATAGATAATATGAAACGTCCGAATATAAGACTCATTGGTGTCCCAGAACGGGAAGAACAGGGTAAAAGTCTAGGAAGAGTATTCAAAGAAATTGTTGGGGAAACTTCCCAAATCTTCTAAACAACATAAATACACAAATCATAAATGCTCAGCGAACTCCAAATAGAATAAATCCAAATAAACCCACTCTGAGACATATACTGATCACACTGTCAAACACAGAAGAGAAGGAGCAAGTTCTGAAAGCAGCAAGAGAAAAGCAATTCACCACATACAAAGGAAACAGCATAAGACTAAGTAGTGACTACTCAGCAGCCACCATGGAGGCGAAAAGGCAGTGGCACGATACATTTAAAATTTTGAGTGAGAAAAATTTCCAGCCAAGAATACTTTATCCAGAAAAGCTCTCCTTCAAATTTGAGGGAGAGCTTAAATTTTTCACAGACAAACAAATGCTGAGAGAATTTGCTAACAAGAGACCTGCCCTACTGGAGATACTAAAGGGAGCCCTACAGACAGAGAAACAAAGAAAGGACAGAGAGACTTGGAGAAAGGTTCAGTACTAAAGAGATTTGGTATGGGTACAATAAAGGATATTAATAGACAGAGGGGAAAAATATGACAAACATAAACCAAAGGATAAGATGGCTGATTCAAGAAATGCATTCATGGTTATAACGTTGAATGTAAATGGATTAAACTCCCCAATTAAAAGATACAGATTCCCAGAATGGATCAAAAAAAAATGAACCATCAATATGTTGCATACAAGAGACTCATCTTAGACACAGGGACACAAAGAAACTGAAAGTGAAAGGTTGGAAAAAAATATTTCATGCAAGCTACAGCCAAAAGAAAGCAGGTGTAGCAATATTAATCTCAGATAAAATAGACTTCAAATGCAGGGATGTTTTGAGAGACAAAGAAGGCCACTACATACTAATAAAAGGGGCAATTCAGCAAGATGAAATAACAATTGTAAATGTCTATGCACCCAATCAAGGTGCCACAAAATACATGAGAGAAACACTGGCAAAACTAAAGGAAGCAATTGATGTTTCCACAATAATTGTGGGAGACTTCAACACATCACTCTCTCCTGTAGATAGATCAACCAGACAGAAGACCAATAAGGAAACTGAAAACCTAAACAATCTGATAAATGAATTAGATTTAACAGACATATACAGGACATTACATCCCAAATCACCAGGATACACATACTTTTCTAGTGCTCACGGAACTTTCTCCAGAATAGATCATATGCTGGGACATAAAACAAGCCTCAATAAATTTAAAAAGATTGAAATTATTCAAAGTACATTCTCTGACCACAATGGAATACAATTAGAAGTCAATAACCATCAGAGACTTAGAAAATTCACAAATACCTGTAGGTTAAACAACACACTCCTAAACAATCAGTGGGTTAAAGAAAAAATAGCAAGAGAAATTGCTAAATATATAGAGACGAATGAAAATGAGAACACAACATACCAAAACCTATGGGATGCAGCAAAAGCAGTGCTAAGGGGGAAATTTATAGCACTAAACGCATATATTAAAAAGGAAGAAAGAGCCAAAATCAAAGAACTAATGGATCAACTGAAGAAGCTAGAAAATGAACAGCAAACCAATCCTAAACCAAGTAGAAGAAAAGAAATAACAAGGATTAAAGCAGAAATAAATGACATAGAGAACAAAAAAACAATAGAGAGGATAAATATCACCAAAAGTTGGTTCTTTGAGAAGATCAACAAGATTGACAAGCCCCTAGCTAGACTGACAAAATCAAAAAGAGAGAAGACCCATATAAACAAAATAATGAATGAAAAAGGTGACATAACTGCAGATCCTGAAGAAATTAAAAAAATTATAAGATGATACTATGAACAACTGTATGGCAACAAACTGGATAATGTAGAAGAAATCGACAATTTCCTGGAAACATATGAACAACCTAGACTGACCAGAGAAGAAATAGAAGACCTCGACCAACCCATCACAAGCAAAGAGATCCAATCAGTCATCAAAAATCTTCCCACAAATAAATGCCCAGGGCCAGATGGCTTCACAGGGGAATTCTACCAAACTTTCCAGAAAGAACTGACACCAATCTTACTCAAACTCTTTCAAAACATTGAAGAAAATGGAACACTACCTAACTCATTTTATGAAGCTAACATCAATCTAATACCAAAACCAGGCAAAGATGCTACAAAAAAAGGAAAACTACCGGCCAATCTCCCTAAGGAATATAGATGCAAAAATCCTCAACAAAATACTTGCAAATCGAATCCAAAGACACATTACAAAAATCATACACCATGACCAAGTGGGGTTCATTCCAGACATGCAAGGATCGTTCAACATAAGAAAATCAATCAATGTATTACAACACATTAACAAGTCAAAAGGGAAAAATCAATTGATCATCTCAATAGATGCTGAAAAAGCATTTGACAAAATCCAACATCCGTTTTTGATAAAAACACTTCAAAAGGTAGGAATTGAAGGAAACTTCCTCAACATGATAAAGAGCATATATGAAAAACCCACAGCCAGCATAGTACTCAATGGTGAGAAACTGAAAGCCTTCCCTCTAAGATCAGGAACAAGACAAGGATGCCCGCTGTCACCACTGTTATTCAACATTGTGCTGGAAGTGCTAGCCAGGGCAATCCGGCAAGACAAAGAAATAAAAGGCATCCAAATTGGAAAAGAAGAAGTAAAACTGTCATTGTTTGCAGATGATATGATCTTATATCTAGAAAACCCTAAGAAATCGACGATACAGCTACTAGAGCTAATAAACAAATTTAGCAAAGTAGCGGGATACAAGATTAATGCACATAAGTCAGTAATGTTTCTATATGCTAGAAATGAACAAACTGAAGAGACACTCAAGAAAAAGATACCATTTTCAATAGCAACTAAAAAAATCAAGTACCTAGGAATAAACTTAACCAAAGATGTAAAAGACCTATACAAAGAAAACTACATAACTCTACTAAAAGAAATAGAAGGGGACCTTAAAAGATGGAAAAATATTCCATGTTCATGGATAGGAAGGCTAAATGTCATTAAGATGTCAATTCTACCCAAACTCATCTACAGATTCAATGCAATCCCAATCAAAATTCCAACAACCTACTCTGCAGACTTGGAAAAGCTAGTTATCAAATTTATTTGGAAAGGGAAGATGCCTCGAATTGCTAAAGACACTCTAAAAAAGAAAAACGAAGTGGGAGGACTTACACTCCCTGACTTTGTAGCTTATTATAAAGCCACAGTTGCCAAAACAGCATGGTACTGGCACAAAGATAGACATATAGATCAATGGAATCGAATTGAGAATTCAGAGATAGACCCTCAGATCTATGGCCGACTGATCTTTGATAAGGCCCCCAAAGTCACTGAACTGAGTCATAATGGTCTTTTCAACAAATGGGGCTGGGAGAGTTGGATATCCATATCCAAAAGAATGAAAGAGGACCCCTACCTCACCCCCTACACAAAAATTAACTCAAAATGGACCAAAGATCTCAATATAAAAGAAAGTACCATAAAACTCCTAGAAGATAATGTAGGAAAACATCTTCAAGACCTTGTATTAGGCGGCCACTTCCTAGACTTTACACCCAAAGCACAAGCAACAAAAGAGAAAATAGATAAATGGGAACTCCTCAAGCTTAGAAGTTTCTGCACCTCAAAGGAATTTCTCAAAAAGGTAAAGAGGCAGCCAACTCAATGGGAAAAACTTTTTGGAAACCATGTATCTGACAAAAGACTGATATCTTGCATATACAAAGAAATCCTACAACTCAATGACAATAGTACAGCCAGCCCAATTATAAAATGGGCAAAAGATATGAAAAGACAGTTCTCTGAAGAGGAAATACAAATGGCCAAGAAACACATGAAAAAATGTTCAGCTTCACTAGCTATTAGAGAGATGCAAATTAAAACCACAATGAGATACCATCTAACACCGGTTAGAATGGCTGCCATTAAACAAACAGGAAACTACAAATGCTGGAGGGGATGTGGAGAAATTGGAACTCTTATTCATTGTTGGTGGGACTGTATAATGGTTCAGCCACTCTGGAAGTCAGTCTGGCAGTTCCTTAGAAAACTAGATATAGAGCTACCATTCGATCCAGCGATTGCACTTCTCGGTATATACCCGGAAAATCGGAAAGCAGTGACACGAACAGATATCTGCATGCCAGTGTTCATAGCAGCATTATTCACAATTGCCAAGAGATGGAAACAACCCAAATGTCCTTCAACAGATGAGTGGATAAATAAAATGTGGTATATACACACGATGGAATACTACACGGCAGTAAGAAGGAATGATCTCGTGAAACATATGAAAACATGGATGAACCTTGAAGACATAATGCTGAGCGAAATAAGTCAGGCACAGAAAGAGAAATATTATATGCTACCACTAATGTGAACTTTGAAAAATGTAAAACAAATGGTTTATAATGTAGAATGTAGGGGAACTAGCAATAGAGAGCAATTAAGGAAGGGGGAACAATAATCCAAGAAGAACAGATAAGCTATTTAATGTTCTGGGGATGCCCAGGAATGACTATGGTCTGTTAATTTCTGATGGATATAGTAGGAACAAGTTCACAGAAATGTTGCTATATTATGTAACTTTCTTGGGGTAAAGTAGGAACATGTTGGAAGTTAAGCAGTTATCTTAGGTTAGTTGTCTTTTTCTTACTCCCTTGTTATGGTCTCTTTGAAATGTTCTTTTATTGTATGTTTGTTTTCTTTTTAACTTTTTTTTCATACAGTTGATTTAAAAAAGAAGGGAAAGTTAAAAAAAAAAAAAAGAAAAACAAGGAAAAAAAAATGTAGTGCCCCCTTGAGGAGCCTGTGGAGAATGCAGGGGTATTTGCCTACCCCACCTCCATGGTTGCTAACATGACCACAGACATAGGGGACTGGTGGTTTGATGGGTTGAGCCCTCTACCATAAGTTTTACCCTTGGGAAGACGGTTGCTGCAAAGGAGAGGCTAGGCCTCCCTATGGTTGTGCCTAAGAGCCTCCTCCCGAATGCCTCTTTCTTGCTCAGATGTGGCCCTCTCTCTCTGGCTAAGCCAACTTGAAAGGTGAAATCACTGCCCTCCCCACTACGTGGGATCAGACACCCAGGGGAGTGAATCTCCCTGGCAACCTGGAATATGACTCCCGGGGAGGAATGTAGACCCGGCATCGTGGGACGGAGAACATCTTCTTGACCAAAAGGGGGATGTGAAAGGAAATGAAATAAGCTTCAGTGGCAGAGAGATTCCAAAAGGAGCCGAGAGGTCACTCTGGTGGGCACTCTTACGCACACTTTAGACAACCCTTTTTAGGTTCCAAAGAATTGGGGTAGCTGGTGGTGGATACCTGAAACTATCAAACTACAACCCAGAACCCATGAATCTCGAAGACAGTTGTATAAAAATGTAGCTTATGAGGGGTGACAATGGGATTGGGAAAGCCATAAGGACCACACTCCACTTTGTCTAGTTTATGGATGGACAAGTAGAAAAATAGGGGAAGGAAACAAACAGACAAAGGTACCCAGTGTTCTTTTTTACTTCAATTGCTCTTTTTCACTCTAATTATTATTCTTGTTATTTTTGTGTGTGTGCTAATGAAGGTGTCAGGGATTGATTTAGGTGATGAATGTACAACTATGTAATGGTCCTGTAAACAATCGAAAGTACGATTTGTTTTGTATGACTGTGTGGTATGTGAATATATCTCAATAAAATGAAGATAAAAAAAAAAAAGACAGTCACATCTGTACAAAAATAACTATTTCCAGATGATACATTTTCGGAAATGGAATTGCTTGGTGAAAGGATATGTAAGTTTTTGAGAATTTTGATTTATATTATTCACCATAAAGATTGTGTCCATTTACATTCCCAATAGTAGTATATAAAACTCCTAAAATTGAAGATTGCTATTAAAAAACTGCAAATTTAATAATCACAGAAAAGGATTACATTTACATTTCATATTTTTTGATTACTTAGTGACATGTTTTCTCGTGTTTATTGGCCATATATGGTCATTCTTTTGAGAATTGTGTGTTCATTTCTTCCATTATTCTCTTGGAGAGTTTGCTTTTTTTATTGTTTTGTAAGTTCTTTATGAATTAAGAATGTTTATCCTTTGTCATAAATCACAATTGTTTTTTTAGTGTGTTATTTGCCTTTTAATACAGTTTACGGCATGTCAGTATAGAATTTCTTTTCTTCACACGTATGTATGAACATGCCTTCCCCTTCCCTGATAATGAATCAATGTCTTGATTTTCTTCTAGTACGTTCATTTTTTCGCTTTTTGAGATATGTTATGAGATGGGAATTTAGTTTTAGTTTTTACAAATAGTTGATTGGTTGGTTAATTGTCATATTAAATAAACCACTGTTTCCCCACTGATTTATAATGTTATCTTTATCAAATATTAAATTTCTATGTGTCTTTGTCATATTCTGGGCCTTCTAATTTCTAAAAAAAAAAAAAAAAAAAAAAAAGAACATTCTCTGGCTTTAGTCTACACTCATGACTTGCTATGGTAATCTAATTCAAGGCAGCTTAAATGTTTTGATGCCTTAGTTATGTATCAATATGTAATATGAAAATAACACAATTAATTACCTCAAGGAGCGACTACATAGATTATTGAATGTACAATTTTAATGCACTTTGAACTCCTCCAAAGAATGGCACTGTGGAAACAATTTCAGCTGAAGGAAACCCTTCAGTACCTCAGAATCCTGGTCTATTGTGCCTTTAGAGGCCTCAATTACATTTTCCTAAACACTTTAAAATTTGTTAGGGCACTCCATCCTTTCATTTATGTTGTTTGGCACAGAAATGTTTATACATTTAAAATAGCTACCATACTTTGTACTCCAAAGAAGTTTACTAATTTTTAATAAACTTAATGAAATGTACCCATCATGGAGTACTCCATATTAAGTTTAGAAAGCTTTACCTTCTCTGAGGTACATGTGACAAAATAAAAAGTTAAATTCAAAACATTTTAAATCTGTTATACTTGTCTTTCAATGGAATTGTTGAGATGGATATTTTCATAGACACTAAAATAATGATACCATCTTATAATGTTTACATAGAATATCATGGACCTTGACCATTTTACATTTATAACATATTTTGGTCAATATATTACATTCAACTTATTAATATTCTTTTATATTCAGAAGAAATTAGATCATGCTCTATAACTTTTACATGGACTTCACTCAAACTTTCCTCACTTCTGTCTTTCTTGCTCAATGCTCTACAAGGGCTTCTGTCAGATTCATAATCAAAATGATGAAAACTGCAAATAATTTCTTTAGGAATGAAAAAAAGTTTTGTTTTTAAAATAAAAATGTGCTTTTAAATTTAGGTATTTCTTGCCCTAACCATACCAAAATGTACTTAAACCTGAAATCACCATGTCTTGAGACACATATTTAAACCAAAAAAAAAAAAGAGAGAGAGAGAATTGGGGGGACATTATTGTCCTTCAAGTGTTCAGATTGGATCTAAACTAGGTTTTGCATCATTATTGTGCTCATATTTGTACATGAGGGTTAAAAGAAAGAGTGCAACATCCAAAGATGACTAATAGGCTGTATGTGAGCTGACAGCTGATCATTAGCGTCTCTCCACAAGACCTTCCCTAACTTTGAAATCAATCCTGTGATCCAATTCCAGTGCATAATCAAGAAAGCCAGAACTGCTGTGTGGAAGGGTCTGTATTGACACAGTGGTAGTAGGAGGAGAGACAACTGGCTTCTTCTCATCTTCTCTTGGGTCTTTTATGTCTCAGATGGGAGTGATGTAGATGAACAACAAAATCTCGGAAAACACATTCCTCCAAGTCCCTTTCCAATACTAGCAGCTCCTAATATGTTTGCTTTGTCTATATGTGTTATAGATTCCCCATAGTGCAGGCAAGATAAGACTGGTAAGGTCTCTGGGCTTGGTATGGTTGGAATGCTTCATTTTCTGAAACTGAGATAGGTTCTTTTGTTGGGTTGAGAAAGCTTGGCTTCATATGCTCATAAGGCAGAGGATCAGGAGTTTTGTACCAGTGGAACTGAACAGGTGCAATGTTGCTGTAGTGTTTCAGTATTAATGGTTCTAATCTACAGGCCACTGGATCTGTTGAATGAAATATATACAGTAGCCAATTACAAATATCTCTGGGCAAACTATGGTCTTGACTTCCAGCATTTCCTGGAAGGATGCCATGCAATGCCAAAACAAACAAACAAACAAACAAACAAACAAAAACAGCTGGTGAGGATCCCATACAGAAGAAATTCTCAACCTTAAATTTTAAGGCAAGTGTTTGGTCACAGATGATGCCTTGAATCCATGTGACCATTCTTCTATTTCCCTCAGCCTTTGTTTTGTTATATAGAGTTCATCAAGAAGAAGCCATTCTTCATAATCCATCCACTATTCTTCAGGCAACTCTTCTTCCTTTTGCAGTTAACTATTCATAGAGTCAAACTGGATTCCAGCCAGTCATTATGTCATAAGTGATTACACATCTCAAGGAATGTGTACTATTGAGAATTCATCCCCCTTTTCTTCAAAGTCTGGATTCTGAGAACACAAAAGAGAATATAATTGTTTTGCTCTTGCTGAAGTCCTTTAACTAGTTCATCCCTATAAAATGGGTTAGTATCATATATTATGTCCATTGTGCTGATGTTCAGCAAATCCCTTAAACCTCATACTTTGTCAGGATTAATACAATCAACACTGTCTCCATCAAGAATAAGTTTTGACTGTGACTCAGGCAGAAATTCAAAATTTGCTGCATGGTTGGAAAAAATGCTTTTCCTCTCTTTCTTGCATCATGGCTGTATTTTTGATAATTCTTCCTGGTCCATTTTCTGCCCAATGCCATGCACAACAAGTACAATATGGGCAGTCAGTGATGGCTTGTCTTCTAATGTGGCTTCTTCCACATAACCTCTATGAAGTTGGTCCCACTACTTGATGCTTTAAAAAATCCCAGCTTTTGGGTAACTCTTCTTGTGATTTTAGATTTTGCATCACTATAAATACATACTTCATCCACACTGTGCCACTACACTGGTTTAGACTCAACTTGAAACTACGAATAGCATCTTTTCCAACTTTAGATTTTGACACCACAATATCAAAATTTTCCTGCATTTGCTGACCCCTAAAACAGCTGAGATATGCTTGCTCAATTAAATTACTTTCTTCTTCTAGGGGCTGCCACGTACCATCAATAAACCACTGCCCACACATTACTGGTATTTTGTCAGCCTGGTTCCAGTACACGGGTTAGCACTCTCCTTGGGTCCCTTCCACTTCATGGAGTCTGCCCCGCAGGCACACCATTTCAATATTCACCAGCTGCTCCACCTCCGGCTCCTTCCCCGCCAGGCGCTGGCAGAAGCTAAAGGAGCGGTCCTCAGCTTTGTCCTCCATGGAGCTGGAGGACGGGCAGCGACATGGTCACAGTCCGGGTCCTCAGCCTGGGACCGGCCCCGCGTGGCCTGCAGCAGGGTCCAGGAGCCGAGCTCGCTACTGAGCGAGTCGTAAATGATGAAGAGCTTCCAGGTTTTCTAGTCCGCCTTGCGGAACCCGCACGCCTCCTCCGGCCGAGCACCGTCACCACCTAGCAGCGGGCCGGGCGGCCGGGCCACCTGCCTTCCTCTCCCCTGGTCCCCGTCCCGCAGCCCCGCCGCCCCGGAGTTCGCCGAGCAGCGCAGCGAGGAGCCGCCCCGACCAGGCTGAAGTCCTAGTTCCCATCACCAAGGCAGGATCCAGCGCCAAGAGCAGCCCGGGCTCCCCCGCGCCCAGCGCCAAGAGCAGCCCGGGCTCCCCGCGCAGCAGGGCCAGGGGCACCTCGCCGTCGCTGGGGCCCCGCGGGGCAGGTGCTGCAAGCAGGAGACGCCGCCGCCGACCGTGGGCTCCGCACAGAACCAGCTCCCAGGCGCCGCAGCCGCCGCCCAGGCCATGGCGCTCCGGGCTCCGCGGGGACCATGGACCCGGGCAGTTCATGAGGTGGAGAAGCTGCCAGCTGCCCCGCTCCGCAGCCAGCCGAGTCCCAGCGCTTCACACACACTTTAAAAGCCGCTGCCCTACGGACCAGGAGTTTTTCACCTTCTCACAAATCTTTTTAAAGAGGCTGTGGTACATATTGTGTAGGGTGAAAAAAATACTACAGAATACAAGGCTTGATTTGCTCTCTGGCAAAGGACAAATTTGTAGGAAGGATTAGATATTTACAAACTAATTCTAGCATAAGGTAGAAAAGCCAAGTGAAAGGACCTTGAAAAGAGAAAGAATGGAGGATGAGAGAAGGGTTCTTGGAGGAGATGACATTTGATTCCAACTTAGTGAGAAGACTTCTCTAATGTCAGCTTGGGGTGGAGTTTGATGTAGAAGGAAAAAGTGTGGGAAATTTCAGGGCACAAGTTAGGGCTGCAGAGTTATGTTTTAAGTGGATATCGTGATGCTTGAAATAACAAGAGTGAGATACATTCAATTATTCAACATGTATTTCTGGAATACTTACAATGTCCCAGGTATTATTCTAAATGATAGAGAAGCAGCATTGAAAGGAAACAAACAAACAAACAAAAACTAAAACAGAAACAAAACAGGGAAAACCCCAGGCTGTGTAGCTTTCATTCTAGGAAGGGAAAACACATAGTAAATAAATGACTCATGTTATGAAATATTTAATGTTATTGCTTTATGAAGGAGAAAAATAAAGCTGACGAATGTAGGGAAGAAGCTGTGGGTTGAACAGTCTTTACTTACTGAGAAGGTGACACTTGTCCAGACTTAAAGGAGGTGAGGACATTTCAGGGAGAGGAACAGCAGTGCAAAAGCTGAGCCTGGAGGCAGGTCTGGAGTGTGTGCTCAGCAGTGAGGAGTCCCTGTACTGGGAATGGAGATGGGGACAGGAGGGGAAAAGAAGGGTCACAGAGATTTTGGGGGCCCAACTGGGCAGGACCTTGAGGGTCACTGACTGAGATGTAAGCCACTGCAGGAACCTCAGCAGACAAGGGGATGTGAACAAAGATTTTAAATGAATCACTCAGGCAGCTCTGTTGAGAAGAGACTCTCTGTGGAGGTGGAGAGTCAGTCAAAAGTAGAAGGGAGACTAGTTAAGAGACTATTACAGTAATTCAGGCAAGATGTGATGGAAGGTCAGGACCAGAGTGGTTGCAGTGGCAATGGTGAGAAGGGTTCTGACACCTGGCAGACTCTTTGTATGGGGGATGTGAGAGTCACTGCAGGATGAGTGCCAGGCTTTTATCTTGACTGAAAGGATGGATTTTCTATGAACTGAGATGGAAAGAATGCAGGTGGGTACTCTGGGGCAGGAATGTTGGGAGTCCAGCTTTGGAAATGTTAAGACTGAACTGTCCATCAGAAAGTCACATGGAGATGGTGAATGGGATTCTGGAGCTCTGGGGTGGAATTGTGAGCTGAGATAGCAATTGCAGAGTTGTTGGTGTTTGAAGAAATTTAAAACCTTCAAACTGCATGACAACACCAAGGATATGTGTATATAAAGAAGAGAAGAGGATCAAGGACTGAGCCCTGGGGACCTCCAACATGGCAAAGTCACAGATAGTGGAGTCAACTGCAAAGGGACACAGAGGTGGCTAAGGAGGTAGAGGGGAAGTGAGAGAGTGGTGTCCTGGAAGCCAGTGAAGAGGGGGTTGTCAAGGAGAGAGTGGGCTGCAAAATCAATGCTCCTGACTGCACAGGGAGAGAACTGAAACTGGACCACAGTATTCAACTGCACAGAGGTCACTGGGAGATTTACCAGAGCAGTTGAAATGGAATTAGGAAGGTAAAGCCTAATTGACCTGGGGTTAAGGGGCAATGTGATGAGTTGAATTAGAACCAATGCATACAGACAGCTCATCTGACTTTTAATGCTAAATAGGTAACAGGGAATTGAGGTGGTAGCTAGAGGGAAAGGAAGGGACACTTCTGTTATCCAGTGTATGGACAGATGAGTAAGAAAATAAAGACAAGAAATAAATAAATAATAGGGGGTATAAAGGGTATGAGATGCTTGGGGTGTTCTTTTAAATTTTTATTTATATTTTAATTTTATTGTTTTGGAGTAATGAAAATGTTCCAAGATTGATTGTGGAGATGAATGCACAACTATACGATGATACCTTGAACCACTGGTTGTACACTTTGGGTGATTTTCTGGTTTGTCAATATATCTTAATAAATTGCATTAAAAAAGAAAAATGTTCCCAAAGACAACAGGTTTACACCTATGGGAATAAATTAGATTTAAGAGCATGATTTTCTGGGGTCCATCCACCTTCAAACCATCATAGAGAAATTAAGACATTTTCAGATAAACAAGTGCTGGAAGACTTCATTAAACCTGATTAGGAAATGCTAGAAGGAGTCCTAAGGGGAATCCTTCAGGCTGAAAAGACAGGACACTAGAGAGTAACTAGAAGCCAAAAGAAGAAATGAAGAGCACATGCTAAGGTAACTTCGTAAGTTAATATAAAAGTCAGTATTATTTTATTTTTGGTTTGTAATGCCTCTTCTTTTCTTATGTGACTTAAAATATAAATGCAAAATCAATAATTATAAATCTACATAAATGAGCACATGATGTATAAAAGGGGGCTTGTGTGTATAATATAGGAGCAGAGCGTTTGTAATTATTTAAACCAAGCTGATATTATTAAAACAATGTTTTCTAAGTCTAAGATGCTAAATTCAATCTCCAAGATAACCTATAAAAAATATAAAACATCTCCAGGAAAGGAAAAAAGACTCAAAATGGCACATAAAAAAATTCAACTATTTTTTAAAAAGAAATAATACAGGAATTGAGAAACAAAAAAACTATATGACATATAGATAACAAATACCTAATAGCAGAAATACATCCTTCCTTATCAGTAAATTCCCTTATACGGGAATAGGTTAAACTCTCCAATCAAAAGGCTGAGATTGGCAGAATGAATAAAAAGAACATCATCCACCTCTACTGTCTACAAAAGACTCACTTTGGATACAAAGACACAAAGTAAATTTTACCTGGGGAAAAGTGAACAGCAAATCTGATAAGTAATACCACAGTATGTTAGAAGGTAATAATGCTATGGAGGCAAAAATGGTATATGGACAATTGATGATGGTAGCAAGCAGCTTCCATTTCAATTTAAACAGAATATATATGGCAGGCCTCTTTTGGATAGTGGGATGTGAGCAAAGGCTTGAAGGATGTGACAGAGAGAGACAGGAAAATATCTGAGTGCAGAGAATCCTGGGCCATAGGATGCCTGTTGTCTTCAGATTAGTTAGAAAGCTATTGTAACTGGAATGGAGAGAGTAACTGGGAGTGCAGGAGATGAGAAAAGAGGGCAAGTTGGACACACACTGTGGAGATCTTTGTATTCCAGTGTAAGAACTTTGGATTTTGCTGTGAGTCAGCTGGGAATGGAGGTGGGATTTTCTGACTTAGGCTTTAAAAGGATCATTCTGGTTTACAGATAAGAATAGACTACAGGAGCAAGCAGGTCAGTAAGTACACCTATTAGGAAGTTACCAGCCATCCAGGTGAGATTTGATGGTGGCTTGGACAGAGTGGTAGCAGTGGAGGGAAATAAGGTGGTCAGGTTTTTACATATTTTTGAAGTAGTTGTTGCTGGATTGAATGTGGGATAAGAACATGAGAGAGAGGAAGGAATCAATGGAGTTGTCAGGCTGGGAAAGAGAAAGATTTTGCTATCATGGTTCATATTTGATATATGACACCACAGATCCTTGAGGGAGAGTACAGAGACTCAGGCTCACATAAAACAAAAAACAAAAATGATAAATTGGTCTTCCAAAATTTAGAAATAATGATCTACAAAAGACCATTAAGATTATGAAAAGACAAGGTACAGACAGGGGAAAAATATTTTCAAACCTCACATATGACAGAGAATCCATATCTAGAATATATATATATATATATATATATATATATGCATGTGTGTCTGTGTATATATATATATATATATATAATGTCCAAAACTTAACAGTAAAAATAACAATCCAATTAGAAAATGGGCACAATATGAACAAACAATTCACCAAATCAGGTACATCAAAAAGAAATAATTACATGAAGAGATGTTCACTATCATTAAACATCTGGGAAATGCAAATTAGACCACTATAAGACATAACTACACATTATTAAAACAAGTAAAAAAAAATAATGACAATACCTAAAACTGGTGAGAATGCAGAGAACCTGAATCTCTCAAATGCTGTTTGAGAGAATATAAAATGGTACAGTCATTCTGGATCTTAGTTGGCAGTTTCTTGTAAATCTAAATATACACTTACCATACAACCCTGCTGGTTAATCACTTAGAAATGTAAACTTAAGAACAAACAAATACATCAGTTTGTTCTTTGAAAAGATTAGTCAAACTGGTAAACCTCTAGCCTGGCTAACCAAACTAAAATAGAGAAGATACAAATTACCAAAATCAGGAGTGGAAGAGGGGTCCTCACAACTTGTCCCATGAGCATTAAAGTGAAAATCAAGGAAGACTATGAACAATGCTATGTCCAAACAGCTGATAACTTAGATGAAACGGCCCAATTTCCTGAGACAAAAACTACCAAAATTCTCACAAGAACAAATAGATAATGAGAATAGCCCTATAGCCATTAAAATTTTGAATCAATAATTAATAACATTCCAAAAAAGAAAGCACCAGGTTCAGATGATTTTACTGGTAACTTCTACCAAACATTTAAAGAAATGAAACCAAGTCTCCACAATATGTTTCAGAAAACAAAGCAGAGGGAACACTTTACAACTCATTCTATTAGACCAACATTATCTTAATACCAAAACCATATAAGGATAATATAACAATGGAAAATTACACACCAAAATCTCAGGAACATAAATCCAAAATCGTGTCCATTGGCTGGTAATGTCCAGCTGACCAGGAACCCATAGGGTGGCAAAAGTCACAAAACAGGCCATACTCCAAACTCTGTTGAGACTCCTCCCCATGATCTTTATTATTAATGTATATTCTGTGAAAAAGTAACATATGTTCATATTTATACAAACAAATCAAATGTTGAAAAAGGGGCACAATTAAAGGTCAGCCTCCCTCCCCTCCAGCTCCTGCTCCCTCAGTTCTACAACCTCCCAGACATCCACTTTTCAATTTCTTGCATCTTCTGCATGGATAGGCCAACCCAGCTCAAGCATACATGTCTGTGTTTGATTGTTTAGCCAACTTTCTGTGCATTTTTAAGTTTTTAAGTTAAATAATTATTGTTCAGTCACTACATTAATCGTTTTTAGAGAAATTTCCACACTAGACCTAAAAGACATGACCAAGTAACACACAGTCCATACCAGGATACTCTTGGGAGTGAAAGGGGGTTACACTTATAGGTAGGACAAGACATAAACCAGGACTGCCCTAGACAAGGGAAACATACAGGCATCCTGGAGCTAATCAATCATTTTTACAGCTGTATCCTAATACAATTCATGGAAGTATGATAATTTATACCATCATTGATCTGGAGTTCCTCTCGGGGTCCACTGCAGACAAATCCACCACGACCTACTCCACCAAACAACGCGGGGAGTTTCAGTGTGTTAAAGGATAAAAAAAACTCAGCAGATGGGTCTGCTCCCTCCTCAGTGCACAGGACTAACACCTCCCACAGACATCCCAGGGCGCAGAGAACTCACCATGGCCTAGTGTGTGAAGAGCCGAAGCCATCGCTAAAGACCTGGCTACAAAGCCCTCCACCGTGAACTTCCAAACACCACCGCCTCCAGCCTGGAACTGAGCATCATGGGAGGGAGAGACCGGAGCTTCCGGCCCCACCCCACATAGGCACCGCCCCCAAACCCTCAGGCCCCACCAGAACCTCCCGACTTGGATGGCCCCGCCCACTTCTGACGGGGCGGCCCTTATCCTATCCCAAGGCGCAGGCTCCTAGCATCATCTCTGGTCACTCCCAGGAATGCAGGTTGGCCGTGAAGGAAGGCGGTGCCCAAGCGCACGCACCGCCCACCTGACAACTGACTGACAGGAGGCCACATCCAAAGGGAGGGGCCTCCAACCACACCCACTGACCGTCGAAACCTTAGGCCAGGCTCTCAAAGCTCTGTCCACTGCTGCAATAGGCCCTGTGCTGACCTAAGCACTCCCTAGGGGTGTTGCGTTTGTCTACCTGTCTTGCTCTGTCAATGTCGGTCTTTTCTGTGCCTCTTCCTCTCCCTCCTCTCTTCCCTGGATCTGTTATCCCTCCCTCCCTCATTTTTTCTCTTTCTCTCAGTATCTCTTTTTCTCTTTCTCTGCCTCCATTGTTCTCCGACCCTCTCCCATCACTGCCTCTCTGCTTTATCTGGTCTCTGCCAAATGCCTTCCCTAGTGCCCAGCACAGGAGATGCACCTTCTCATCTCCCCAGTGCACACACTCTTACTCCAAGTGTCCTGCACAGACAGACCAGATCCATGAAGGCCAAGCCCTAGTCCCTGGGAGAGCCTCCAGTGAGCCTAGTGGGGTCATTTTAAGACAGCAAATATGGCTACCTGGGATCGAGGTCACCTCCGAGGTGACAGGTGCCACCCCTGCCCCCTGGCCTGATGTGCAGACTCCCCAGCACCTTTTCCTCCTCCCCACCACACTCCAATGAGCTCTAAGACCTATGAGAGTTAAAGGCTGGTCAGGAACCCAAGTCCTACCTAAGCCTTTAAGCCTGGTTTGGACCCTAAAGTGTGAGCCAGACCACCTGGTCTCAAACCCCACTCTAGTAACTGACCAGCTGGGTGACAGTGTGCTAAAACTCTACATGTCTCACTCCCTTAGCTGAAAAACAGCAGTGATTCCAGGAGTTCTTGGGGATTAAATACAGGGTAATGTATGTGGAGTGCTCAGAACAGGTCTGGCACAAAATAGTCCCTGTAAACATGTTTGTGATCATCATCACCATCATTGTCATCATCATCTTTATGTGACAAGAGAGGCCCTCAAAGGGGCTAGCCAATGTCCTTCAGCCAGCGACCACCAGGACACAACTTCAGTTAAAGAGTTAGGATTACTGTTTGTTGCAGTGTGGGAGAACATGCACTATGGGAAAACATGGGGTTTCTCTGTAACAGGATGTAAGAAATAAACAATTATTAGCTGGATTTAGTTGGAAGATTTGGGGGAAGGTCTCATGATGCTCAAGATTTGATGTCAGAAAGTGGGGAAAATTCTACTTGGGACTTTCAAAACATCTTATCTACAGTGGGGGCAGACTAGAACAAGGATGAAATTGTATGTAATTGGTAAAGATGTATCAGCTGCTCATTTCAGTTGAGAGAGAAAGATGTTTGGCATGTTGTGGGCTGCACAGGGACCATGATGTTCCTCACCTTATTGTGGTCTCAGAGTGGCATTTTCAGCTACTGATGTTCTGTGAGATTTTGTCCAGATGGAGAACACCATGGTCTGTATGTTAGTGTCAGATCTGTTTCCCAATGTCAGGGGATGTTTTTCTTTCTCAGGCCTCATCATTCACATGCATTCATTCAGCAAACATTTAATGATCCCTTGCTGGATGCAGGCCCTGCAGCAGACACTGAAAACACATTGTTGAACAAAACAGACATGTTCCCTGTCCCTGAAGCTCCCAGCCTAGAGGGGAAGCAGGGACAGGAGGAGAGAGAAAAGAGTGGCAGGTGCTGCTGTCTGAAGGTGAGGGAGGGTTCCCTGAAGAAGGGACAGGAACACCTAGTGGGAAAGGTGATGGCCCCTGGGGAGGCGGGGGCAGCCCATGGGGGACCCAGGGATGGTTTGGACAGGCAACTGTAGAGCTAGGCCAGGGCTAGAACTCTAGGCCCAGGAGAATATGTTAACCTTTTAATAGCATGTGGTTTATTAAGACCATAGCAACAAAAAAAAAGTAGAAAAGGAAAGAAGGCAAGAATTGATAACTTTTAATATAAACAACCTTATTAAAATATTTATTGGTGTGGTAGGATATCTGCAATATATCAAGAAAAAATAGAAGATACTAAAGACTATGTACAGGATGCTCCAGTCACACGCACGCACGTGTGCGCACACACACACACACACTATATGCCCAAATACCAGGTGACACCAAATCTAAATCAATTTTTGTAAGTCAATTTTTATGGTACAGCAATGAAAAAGTATTTCCCAGCAAGAGAATAAAAATCTGTCTAGGATTTCCTGATTATATAAACACTTAGGGAAATCAAATGTTTACTTATAATTATTTAATTTATTAGTTTAGATGCAACTATATATTTAACTTAAATAATATATGAAGTAATAGCTATTGCTCTTTTCCACTTTCAAACTTTAAAAATTACATTTATACCAGCAACCTTATCTCCTTGTGCTAGATTTGATCATCTTTGCTTTCTGAATCCAAAAGCAAAAGAGGAAATCCAAGTTAGAACTGCAAACATGATGTGTATACATTCAAGGATGTGTATGAAAATGTTCAAGTGCTTTAACATGTGTTCTAAATAAAGCTTTCCTACTGACTCAAATGGGAAGTTTGTCAGTTGGAGTCCTGTCATTGATGCTATCACAAGAGATGCTGAGTGGGGGACACCTCCAAGGTTTTCAGGTGTGGTTGGGACACAGGGGGAGGTCACCCTTGTATACCACGTGGGATTTGGACATTAAATTGAAAGTGATGCAGAGCAAGGAGCAATGAAGCAGAGGGGATGTGATTGTGTTTAGGGGTCTGAAATTCCAGTTTGGAGACAAAATATTACACAAGTAGCAGCAATGTCCATGTAAAAACACACATTGTACATAGCAGCCATTCAACCTCACAATGTGGAGAATGTGTTAGCTCTGAAAATTCTATGATGACCCATCACCATGGTTTTCTGGTGATGCACATATGTCCACAGTTCATTCACTCTGAGCACAGAGTAATTAAAAATTGGTAGCAGGTAGAAGAGCTCTCAGCTTCGTTCCTACAGTCCTTAGAGATGGGAAACCCAAACTGCTGCTCCAGAGGCATGGTCACATTGACCTTCTTAAATCAGTTCCTCCAAATGGGCTGGTTAACTCTTCCCAAATGTTTTTCACCTTTTTTTCAGTTTCTCCTTTCAATTCTTGTACAGATTCTTAAGTGTGTTTTATGGTTTTGTTATATTTCTCAATTCGTATTTTTCATTCTTGAATCAATCTAGTTGCTTTTAAAAATTTTCTCCATTTAGAACAAGGCAGTATTTCCTGCTACATACTAAATCCCCTACTTCTCTTCACATTATTTATGGGAAAGTATGTCAATATCTATTTCAATGCTGTTTTGGCTTCCTCAAATACTTACTGAAATTTTTTAATTTAAAAATATTTGGAGAGTATCCAAAATGAGGTCTTTGAGTAGGAGACATTTCACGCAATGAAGGGTGCTTATCCTTGTTTTTGTTTGTTTTGTAAATGTACTTTTATTGAGATATATTCACACACCATACAGTCATGTGAATTAAACAGTGGTTCACAGTATCATCACCTAGTTGTGCATGCATCACCATGATTAATTTCAGAAGTTTCATTGCTCCAGAAAAGAAATGAAAAGTTAAAAGAAAACTCACACCTTCACATAACCTCCCCAATATTGACCCAGAGTACTGGTTAGGTACATTTGCCCTCCTCCAGTGCTGGTGCCTCCTCTAGTTTTGGGAGGTAATTTTGTCCACTAGGGGCCACTGTGGGTTCAGAAATGGCTGCTGGGGAAGGTCCCACAGAAGGAAGATGGGGCTGGGGGCTGTGCCACAGTGAAAGAGTAAACTGTGAAGGAGGTTAGAGAGGTGGGATGTGAGAGCCAGGACTGCGGTTTGCTAATGGAAAATACAAGTTTGTAAGTGGGGTTGTGACAGGACCTGAGGAATGTTTTCAAGTTCCCTGTGGTTGCTGTGGGGAGAGTGCCCATAGGGGACATGGGAGGAAGCAGGAGGACACTGTGGGAGCCCTGCCCCTCCTGTTCCTGCTCCTAATCTGCCCCTTGATGGCAGTGGACTAATCTGAGGACAGACAGAAGCTGGCCTTAATAGGACATGCTTTAGGCCTCTAGAGGTGTTTGCAATAAGGGAGGAGCCAAGGGTACCTCCTAGAGCTTGGCTTTGACCTCTGAATTTGGGAGGAAGAGAGAGGAAAAAGTATGAAAAATATTTTAAAGAAATTTTATTGACAAAATAGAATTGAAATGATATTTTTGAAAAGAAATCTAGTACAGAATAACAGGTGCAATATAATCCTTTTGACAAAAATTATAAATATATATGCTATTCATTTCCTGTATTTATTCAATAATGGAAAATGCCCCCCATGAACTTTATACTCTGGGATGCAGGGAATCCTGTCACTGCTCCCTACTGCAGCTACTTCATGTTTATATTGGAAACGCCCTTGTGGATGAGTCTGAAGTTCAGCCACTAAAGAGCAGGGTTCTGGGGAGCAGAGGGGCTGGGGAGGCAGGATTCCCTCTGGGGGAAGTTCCCATATGCTCTGGGAGGCAGTGGGGCTGGAACCAGTTCAGGGGCAGGGAGCCCTTGTGTCAGCACTGGGGTCACTCCCACAGGCCCGGGGCTCATACAGATCTGCAAGGGCTGGGGGCAAAGTGGGTGCTCAGTGGCCTGAGTGACTACGCAACAGCTCTGTGTCCCTGGGGACCAGCCTGAGAGCCTTTTCAGGGAGAACATGTCTATCAGCCGAGGCCCAGGAGGCAGACACACTGTAGGGTCCCACCAGTAGGCTCAGTCACCATAGGAGGCAGTGACAAAAGTCAGGGCCCAGGAGAGAGAGAACACCATGGAAGCAAGAAGCTGAAAGGAACAAAACCCAGAAGAGAGACTAGGAGATATTGCTATATGCCTTGCCATGTGGCAGAGGAGCCAATAATATCTAGCAGCCAGTCTTTGGGGAGAAAGAATTGCTTTGATGATTCCTTGATTTGGGCATTTTCTGGACCTCAAAACTCTCTGTATGAATGGAACCACTGCCAGACTAGACAAAAAGGGACAGAAAAGAGAGACAGAAGAAAAAATTGCTTCATAGACAGGAGAATAGAAGCTGAGGTCTGGACTGAAGACATCTTCTTGGGCCAAGAGAGAGGACCCACCCACTTATGTGGAAAGGGTGAGCGAGTCTGCCCTGGCTCTTGGAGATAATGGGCCTTCTGCCCCTTTGTTCAGAAAGAGTTATGCTGCCCTGCCCCTGGTCAGTAACCAGCATATGTCCTGGTTATTGTCGAGAGGCCACCATCCCAGTTTTCTCAAAGGGTGAAGCCTGTTTCCCATGAATTACAGAGAACCTAGACAGAACCCCAATGCTTGAAGACTGGAGCCTTCACCCAGGTGACTGGGGAAAGTGTGGGAAAGGGTGGGGCTGCCCAAGCACATGGAAAGGGTGGAGCCACCCCTATTTCAGGTCCAGAGGACAACACATTATTCCATAGAGGATTCTCAGACTTTGTAATCTAATGGAGTATGCCCTGCAGGCTTTCAGGAATTGTTTGGGACCTGTGACCTCTGCTTTCCTTCTGATTTCTCCCTAAGGGAATGGGAATGTTGATCTTCTGCCTGTCCCTCCTTTGCATATTGAAAGCAGATAACTTGTTCTCTAGGTTTCACAGGTCTATAGACTGCTGAGAATTGTGCCTGAGGACAGACCACACCTATAACTGATTTTGATGAGACTTTATACTCAGTATTGTTACTGAAATGATTTATTGACTTTTGGGATATTGTGATGGAATGAATGTATTTTGCATATAGAAAGAACATGTCCTTTGGGGGTCCAGAGGGTGGAGTGTGGTGGTTTGAAGCTGGAGGTACCCCAGAACAATATGTTCTTAAATCCAACCCATTCCTGTGAATGTAAACCCATTGTAAACAGGACCTATTGATGAGATTGTTTCAGTTAGGTGTAGTGTAACCCATCTCATTCAGGATAGGTGTTAATTCTTTCCTGGAATCCTTTATAAATGGGATGACTACAAAGAGAGAGAGAAAGCCATGGAGATTTGTACATTTTCTTGGCCTCAAAATTGTAAGCAGATAAATCCCCATATTTAAACTCAACCTGTTTCAACATATTTACTTTGAGCAGCCTAAAAACTAAGACACTTGTATATTCAATTTAATTCAACTCAAGATATTTCCTAAATTCCCTTTTGATTTCTTCTTTATCTCATTGATTGCTCAAGCATGTATTGTTTAATTTCCTCATATTTGTCAATTTTCCATTTTTCTTTCTGTTATTGATTTCTAGCTTCATTCCACTGTGGTGAAAGAAGATACATTTCATGATTTTAATATTTTTAAAATTTATTAAGACTTGTTTTGTGATTTAATCTATGTTCTATCCTGGAGAATGATCCATGTGCACTAGAGAAGAATGTGTATTCTGCTTTTGTTGGACAAAGTGTTCTATATATGTCTTTTAGGTGTACTTGATTTAGATTATCCTTCAAGTCTTGTATTTCCTTGTTGATCTCTGTCTTAATGTTCTATCCATTATTGAAAATGTTGTATTAAGTCTCCTGCTATTAATGTAAAACCATCAATTTCTCTCTTCAAATCTATCAATATTTGCTTCATATGTTTTGGGGCTCTGCTATAATGTGTATATAAATTTATAATTGTTATATCTTCTTGTTGAATTGACCCCTTTATCAGTATATAATGACCATCTTTGGCCATTGTAACTGTGTTTCACTTAAAGTCTATTTTATCTGATTTAAGTGTAGTAACCCCAGCTCTTTTTTGGTTGCTACTTTTTTTCCATCCTTTCACTTTCAACCTCCTTACATCTTTCAATTTAAGATGAGTCTCTTGTAGACAGCATATAGTTGAGTCATGCTTTTTTCTATTCTGCCAATCTCTATTTTTTGAAAAGAGAGTTTAATCCATTTACACTTAAAGTCACTAATAATAATGCAGGACTTTTGTGCTGCTTTGAAACTGTTATGGACCCCAGAAGAGCCATGACCTTTTAATCTAATCCTATTGGCTGGAACCTTTTGATTGTTTCCATGGAGATGTGACTCAACCAAGTGTAGGTGAGACCTTTGATTAAATCATTTCCATGGAGGTGTGGACCCCACCCATTCAGGATAGGTCTTGATTAGTTCACTGGAGTACTTAGGAGAAGCTAAGAGCTGATGCAGACCCTGATGCTTGGAGATGCTGGGAGATGCAGACAGAAGGACATTTGGAGATGCTAAGCTAAGAGATGAAGTTCAGAGTTTGCCCTGGAGAAGTTGAGAGAGGACTCCCAGATGCTTAGAAACACCCCCAGGAGAACCAAGCTGAAAGAGAGAAGCCAAAAGAGACAGAAGACCAGAGATATTTTGGAGAAAGCCATTTTGAAACCAGAACCCAGGAGCAAAGGACAAGCAGATGCCAGCCATGTGCATTCCCAGCTGACAGAGGTGTTCTGGGCACCACTGGCCTTTCTCCAGTGAAGGTATCATCTTGTTGATACCCTAATTTGGACACTTTTATGGACTTACAACTGTAAATTTGTAACATAATAAATCCCCTTTATAAAAGCCAAAAAAGTCAGGGCCCAGTGAGCAAATCTGTATGAAGTCCCTCCCACCCAATACCCAGGCAGCCTGGTGGATGAAGTCCCTGAGGCTGCCCTGCCCACTGTGGCTCTCAGCAGAGCTCTGGGTGCCTCCACCATGGCCTAGGCTCCCCTCCTCCTCATGCTCTTGGCTCACTGCACAGGTGAAACACCCTGTTATTAGTTCATGGGTGACCCACTTCTTTACTCCATCCCAGGCCCACTTGGAGCCTTTGTTGTGAACGCACTATCCTTCTTTTCCTTTGCAGGGTCCTGTGCTCAGTCTGTTCTCACCCAGCCTCCCTCAGTGTCTGGGGCTCCAGGACAGTCACCATCTCCCATTCTGGAAGCAGCAGCAATATTGGGGCTTATAACTGTGTTCTGGTACCAACAGCATCTGGGAACAGCCCCCAAACTCCTCATTCATGGTGTCAGTTCTCAGCCCTCAGGGATCCCAGGTCACTTCTCTGGCTCCAAGTCTGGGAACATGGCCTCCCTGGGCATCTCTGGGCTCCAGCTTGAGGATGGGGTGTCGTATCACTGTCAATCATATACAAGCAGTGGTACTTCCCACAGTGGTCCAAGTCCGCAGTTGCTTGAATCACATTTCCATGGAAACACACAAAGGATTCCAAAATATAATCAACACTAATATGTCTGCCCACACAAGATTGCATCAAAGATAATGGCATTTTGGTGGACATAATACATTGAGCTGGCACACCATTTGTATATCCTCCTTGGAGAAATTCAATCCATATATTTTTCCCACATTATATTTGGGTTGCTTGTCCTTATATATTGAGTTGTAGCATTTCATTATATATACTAGATATTAAACCTTATCAGATTGTTACAAAATATTTTCTCCCAATGAGTTGGCTGCTTTTCACCCTTTTGGCAAAGTTCTTTGAAGCACAGAAATGTTCAATCTTGAGAGGTTCCCATTTATCAATTCTTTGTTGCTTGGGCTTTGGGTGTAAGTTCTGAGAATCTACCTCCTATAAAGAGATATTGAAGATGTTTCCCTGTGAAATCACATGGCCCTGGTCTTTTCTTTGTAAGGAGGTTTTTGAAGTCTGCCTGAATCTCTTTACTTGTAATTGGTTTGATGTGTTCATTTTTGTCAAGTTAGTATAGATTGTTCATGAGTTTCTAAGAAATTGTCCATTCCTTCTAAGTTATCTAGTCTGTTGGAATACAGCTTTTCATATTATCCTCTTATGACCTTTATTCTTTGGGTTCCATGATAATGACCTGTCTCTCATTTCTGAATTTACTTATTTGTATCTCTTCTCTTTTTTACTTTGTCAATCTAGATAAGGGTTGGTTTATCTTGCTGATCTTCACTAAGAAGCAATGTTTTGTTTTATTGATTTTCTGTATAGTTTTCTTGTTCTTCAATTCATTTATTTCCACTTTAATTTTATTTCCTTTCTTCTATTTGCCTTAATTGTATTTTTCTGCTCTTTCTCTAGTTTCTCCAGATTTTCTTCTAGGTCTATTGTTTTAGCTCTTTATATCATTTTACTGCAATTTTATTGAGGTATATTCACATAAGAGATACTCATCCAAAGTGCACAATCAGTCGTTCATGGTATCATCAAATAGTGATACATGGTGATTTATTGTGCATTCAACACAATAAATTTTTGAACATTTCCATTACTTCAAAAAAATAAAAATAAGAATTAAAAGAGCACTGAAAACCTCCAATACACCTTATCCACCCCTGATATTTATTTTTCTCTCTTTATTATCTTACTCATCTTTCCATACACTGGTTAAAGGAAGTGTCCATCACAAGCTTTTCAAAACCACACACTCACACCATATGAGCTACATAGTTGTACAATCCTCTTTGGTAATGAAGGTTACTGTATTATAGTTCAATAGTTTCAGATATTACCTTCCAGTTATTCTAACACAAAAAAATCTAAAAAAGAGGTCTAAATAATGCAGAAGAATACCCTATAGAATGTCCTATTGACTCTATTTGAAATCTCTTAACCACAGAAACTTTGTTTTGTTTTGTGTCTCTTCCCCCTTTTGGTCCAAGAAGGCTTTCTCAATCCAATGATGCCAGCAGAAGACTCAATCCTGGGAGTCATGTCCCACATTGTGATGGAGATTTACAACACTGGATGTCATGTCTCATGTAAGGAGGAAGACAGTGAGTTTACCTGCAGAGTTGACTTAGAGAGAGAGGCCATATCTCAGCAACAAAAGATACTGTCTGGGGATGACTCAGGCATAGTCATAAATAGGCATAGCCTCTCTTCGCAGGAATACATTTCATAAGGCAAGCCCTAATATTGAGTGCTTGGCCTATTAAATTAATAATCCCAACTTCTGGAAAGACAGATTGGAGAGGCAGAGCAAACTTCTCCATGAGAAAAACTAGATAAAATGGAGAAAGTGCCCCCAGAACAGCAGCTTGAGGGTGCACCTGGCTCAGTCAGGGACTTCTGCAACACATAGTGGTGACTTGGATGGAAAGGCAGAGAGAAAGTGCATGAAATGATAAGGTAAGTGTGTTTGCAGACACAACCACCAGGGACAGATGGCTGGAGCCTGCTGTCAAGCATGGGAAGAAGCAGCTTTCCATTTCCTGTGCACCCATCTCAGCAGTTGGCTGGAGAAATAACCAGTCACAGCCCTGCAGCCCAGAGCTTCTGTGAAGAACTTTGGAATCAGCAGACTAGTGGTGACTGCATTTCCTCCTCCTCCAAGGAAGCCTACAGTGTGCACCCACTAGAGGTGGGGGAGGCAGGATGATGCATGGAAGTGCCTGGAGCCCCTCCTCAAACCCAAAGGCTCATAGGTGCATGATAGAGAAGGACTGTGGTGCATTTAAGCATGAGGGTGAGAAACAAATACCAATTGCCCCAGATTGATCCAGTTAGATCACCAGGAAATCCTGAACACATTGAACCCTGGAGCAGAATTCCACCCAAAAATGCAGGAGGCCCAACCCCCAACCACAAGAAGAACATTTACTGATTGGATTTCTACCAATTATGACCTTCACTCAGTGAATAGGCAAAGTTGGGGGAGAGCTGGCTTGAGGTTGAGAGGTGGCTCAAGAGCAACAAGTGCTGGGAAGATAAGGTATGTGCACTCTAGCAAGCTGTGTTTCAGATATATGTGTGTGTGTGTTTATAAATAGATAGATAAATGTTCAAATAATCCTCCATTTCCCAAAATAACCTTACCAAGATAAGCAAATGCTCCAAGGCCAACAGAAAATTGTAAAGCACATGAAGAAACAAGAAGATATGGGCAAGACAAATGACCAAATTAAAAGGTCAGAGGAGACAGAATTTGGAGCAATTAATCAAAGATGTACATGCAAAGCTCTAAAACAATTTCCATGAGTTGGTTAAGGACATAAAGGACATCAAGAAGGCTCTAGAAGAGCATAAACAATAATAAAATCATTAGATCTTATGGAAATAAATGACACTGTTGATCAACTTAAAATTGTACTAGAGACATGCAACAGCAGATGGGAAAGGCAGAAGAAAGAATTAGTGAACTAGAGAACATTCAATTGAATGTGAATGCACAGAAGAATAAATGGTGGAAAATATTGTAAGATTGGAAATGGACCCAGGGAAATGATGTAGAAAGTGAAGTACACAAGTATAATAATCATTTGAGACCCAAAAGGAGAAGAATAAAGGGCTAGGAATAGTGTTTGGTGACATAGTTGGGGAAAACATCGCAAACTTTCTAAATCACATATATAAGCAAATTACAGATGCCCAACAAACTCCAAGTAGAAGAAATCCAAATAAACACACTCCAAGGCATATACTGAATAAATTGTCAAATGTTAAAAGGAGAAAGTCTTGAAAGCATCAAGAGAGAAACAATCCACCACATACAAGTGAAACTAATAAGACTAAATACTGTCTACTCAGTGGGCACCATGGAGGCAGAAGGCTGTGGAATGACATATTTAATATTCAGAAACATAAAAAATACCTGGCAAATTTTCATCCTCCAGCAAAGGTTTCCTTCAAAATTGAAGGAGAGTTTAAAATTTTCACTGATGAAAAATCCTGAAAGAATTGTTTAAAAACACATCTGCCCTGCAAGAAATATTAAAGGGAGTTCTACCAGCTGAGAAAAAAATAGAAAGGGGGAAGATGCCTGGAGAAGGGCACACAGCTGAGGGAAATGCGGAGGAAAAAAAGAGAGGGGGTTAGAAAATGGAAATGACAAATAAAAACCAAAGATAAGGGTTTATTCAAGAACTGCCTTCACATTAATAACACTGAATGTGACTGGATTAAACTCCCCAATTAAAAGATACATATTGGCACAATTGATTAAAATGTATGCTGTTTACAAGAGACTCATCTTAGATACTGCAACATAAAGAGATTGAAAATGAAAGGATGGAAAAGGTATTCCACACAAGCTTCAGCCAAAAGAAAAAAGGGGTGGCAATACTAATATAGATAAAATAGACTTTAAATGCAAAGATGTCATGTAAGGCAAAAGAGAAATTGCAAGAGAAATCAGTAAATGTCTAGAGAAAACGGAAAATAAGAACACAGCTTATCAATATCCCTGGGATGACTGAAGACAGTGCTGAGGGAGAAATTTATGGCCCAACATGCATGCATCAAATTGTAGAACTAGCTCAAATCAAAGACCTAACTGAACAACTGAAGAAGCTAGAGAATGATTGGCAAACTAAGCATAAGAAAGAAGAAAAGATATAACATGCAATAAGGCAGAAATAACTGATATCAAATATCACCTTGTATGCTTGTCTTGCCGAAAAGTGGTAAAACTCAATATTCTGCTCATTCTTTCTTTAATGTTTTTGTTTTTAATAATCTGATGTTTTGATTATGTATTTATATGCTTATAATATTTCTTCCTCAATAGAACATAGACATTGTTTCACACAGTATGCCTATTGCCTAGAGTGTCTGCCAAAATATCAGAACACAATAAGCATTCCTCAAATGAATGAATGAATTTCTCTTAAAATTATAGAATATATTACTGTTGGTGGTATTTTTTGGAATTAGGACAGGGATCAATAATCTGAGACGGCACAAAAGTTTCCTGAATGGGACAAGATTCATAAACAAAATATACAAATTTTTTTTTCTGCAACTGTAAATTATACTAGGTCACCAATGAGTGCTTGTTGTAAAGTTAGTCATTCTTTCTCTATTACCAGGTGGTCGCACCAATCACGTGGAACCAGGGAATGAAACAAGAATTTCAAAATTTCTTCTCCTGGAATTTTCTGAGGAATCAGAACTGCAAAACTTCATCTTTGGGCTTTTCTTGTCCATGTGCATGATAACCATAATTGGGAATTTACTCATTATCCTGGTCACCATCTTTGATTCCACCTCAACACACCCATGTATTTCTTCCTTTCCAACTTGTCTTTTATAGATATCTGTTTATCCTCCACCACTGTCCCAAAGATGCTGGTTAACATACAGACACAGAGCACAGTCATAACCTATGAAGGCTGCCTCACTCATATGTCATTTTTCATATTATTTGTAGTTTTGGATGACTTCCTTCTGATGGTGATGGCCTATGACCACTTTCTGGCCATCTGTCACCCTCTGCATGACACAGTCACCACGAATCCCTGACTCTGTGGCCTGCTGGTTCTGGGATGCTGGATCATAAGTGTCCTGTATACCTTGTTACAAATTTTCATGGTGTTGCAACTGTCCTTTTGTGAAAACTCAGAAATCCCCCAATTTTTCTGTGAACTTAATCATATAATTCAACTTGCTTGTTCTGACACCTTCCTCAATGAAATAGTGATGTATTATGCAGCAGGGCTGCTTGCTGGAGTGCCATTCATTGGTGTTACTTTTTCATACCTTAAGATTGTTTCCTCCATACATGGAACATCATCAGCTTTTGGGAAATATAAAGCATTTCCTACTTGTGTGTCCCACCTCTCAGTTGTCTCCTTATTTTATTGTTCAAGTCTAGGTGTGTATGTGAGTTCCTTTGCTATCCATAATCCACATGTAAGTGCACCAGCCTCAGTGATGTACACCCTAGTCACACCAATGCTGAACCACTTTATCTACATTCTGAGGAATAAAGACATAAACGGGGCTCTGAAAAGATTCCTTGGTGGGAACCTATAAATTGTAATGGGTCCTGCAGCTGAAGAATTGTCACTGGAGAGCTCAAAGTCTCAGAACATGGAACTGTGATTTTTTGAAATTTCAAAGAATCAGACTTTTTCTTAGAGTCAGATATGATCTTGAATATGATGAAGTAACAATTTAAATCATCCACACTATTTCTAAATAAAAGAATTGTTTTTGATGATTTACATACACTAATTAAGCAAGACCTTTCTGTTTCCATGTAAGATGTTTTATGCTTTATGTTGCAGGACCAGGTACTATGTTAGGTATTATTTAATGGAAAAGAAATAAGACATTTTCCACTCCTAGGAAAAAAAAACTAACTTTTCTTTAAATTTTCATAAACATTAAGTTTTTCTTAGTGAGCAGTCTATTTATGGATCCTATCATCCAAGTTATCATTGCCTCTTTGTCCAAAACTTCTTTCAAACCTCATGATGAAGGGATAACTTACACAAGAGCTTAAATTCCTGCCCAATAATTCCTTGGAAATGGAAGTTCTGTGTCTTAGCACAATTTATTACTGCACAACATGCATGTCAATTCATTATCCCCTACTTTTCCTGAATGGAAGCACAATGGTAGTCAATTTTTAATACAATTAACTGAAATAAACTTGAATAAAAATATGATCATGAAAGCTGCCTTCAATATATGAAGGAATGCTCACAGTAATTACCAGCTGATTATTCTGACTGCCCTCAATTATTTTCATTCACTATGGTAACAGTTAACTATGGATGTATAGAAATCATTGCCAAAAGTAAATAGATTAAGAGAATCTTCTATTGCAGCAATGTCTATGGATTGGAGTGTGATGATTTCTGACTATCACTTTATGGGGCTGCATTCATCTGTGTGTAATCAGGTAAGGTTCATCTGATTCTGGCTGAACCCTCTTACATTCTTGTGGTTTTCAAGGTATAGGCTGAATTAAGGTATCTTTACTGAGATAACTGGTTTCTTGTGCATAAGTCCTTTCATATTTCATCAGGTAGCTGGGAGTTGTTCAGATGGAAGATCCAGGGTTCCATGAAACAGCAGCATAAATGAGCTAAGACTCTCAAGGCACAATACAACTTCTTCCATATTCTCTTTGACAAAATTTTAAAAACAACTGGAATTCCAGTCCACAATAAAAAATGAGAAAGACCTCCACCTCTTCTTGGGAAGAGCAGAACATAACATAGAAGAAATGGATTCAGAGAAATGTTGAACAATGCAGCCATATCTGGAAACTCTCTACCTCAAATACAAATTATAATTCAGTAAATTTTATTTATATCATTAAATACCCAAGGTTTCCATCTCCACTCTCAGTTACTGAAAAAATTCCTTTGTGAATAAGATGAGAACCAAACTATAATAAGCAACCATGGAAATTCAACTGCCCCAAATACGAATGTTGTTTCCTTGCCCCTCTCCTGCATCTCACCATTCTTAGGCAAAGAAGAAATGAAAGTTTTCTTTCAGATATCTTACCTAGTCCAAGTAACTGTCAATGCTAATGAATAACAAATCTAGACAGCTATTGCTTCATAAATGCACTTGATGTTCCAAAGAAGTCCAAGTATTGCTGTAGGAAGCTGCCTTGATGGAAGGAATAATTACCCTGCAATAAATCCCACACAACAGAGATGGATATGTGAAGGGCAATGCTACCAGATACAATACTCTAAAATGTTTAACAATGGAAGGATATGACAATTGAATTATGTACTTAATTTATATTTTTTGTTAACCATAAACTACATTCAATTTTATTTAAGGTGGACAATTGAAGCAAAGTATGCCCTAATACATTACTGGAGTCTCAAATAGGCAGAAGAAATTCAGACACAAATGAAAAGAAACTGGAAGCCAAATTAAGAAAAAGCCATGAGGAAGGCCAGACTCCTGAAGTCAATGGAAATAGAAAGAGAAAGGAGAGGGTATAACCACGTGCCTGGAGGCAGATATAAAGGCCAAGGAAATCCAAGAACCACTGGCACCCACTACCACTATATTACAGACTTTGAAGAGAAAACATTTTCTTGTTGATGCCATCATTTTGGATTTCTCCCACCCTCAATTCCATGAGCCATAAATCCCCATTTTTAAGTGAACCCACTGTGTTATGTCTGTCATAGCAGAATGGAAAGCTAATACACTGTCAGATGGACTTTTCTAAAAATTTTATTTTATTGAATGATAACATATATCTGGAAAAGTGTCATGTGGTAAGCCATGAATTTTTAAAAAACTGGATATTGTCCCTGTAACCAGACTCAGAATAAGAGACAAGATATGGCAAGCTCACAAGGAAATTCTTTGTTCCCAGTTTCAGTCACATGCTCAATGTAAACATTATGAAAATATGAAAAATTCAAGTATCAGAAGTTTTCACTACCA
Source organism: Choloepus didactylus (assembly GCF_015220235.1). Classification (NCBI taxonomy): domain Eukaryota; kingdom Metazoa; phylum Chordata; class Mammalia; order Pilosa; family Megalonychidae; genus Choloepus; species Choloepus didactylus. Next base: position 6,532,835 of record NC_051327.1, on the reverse strand, counting down.
TTTTTGATCCTCATGTAAATGGAATCATACAATGTATATTCTTATGTGACTGATATCAAAGTCAATATTTTGCTTTATTTTTGTTTTTTATTTCTGTAAATATAAGATTTTATTAAAATGTCTCATACAACTTTGTGGATGCACAAGTCCAAGTATTAGGCAGGAGGCATGATTCCAAATTCTGTAGGGCTGGCAGTGAACTGGCAACTCTGATGAAGATGTTCAATGAACTCCCCAGGAAATACTGGCTAGCCAAAGAATAAGTGAAAGTTCTCTCTCTTCTCCCTTAAAAGTCTTTAACTGATTTGATTAAATCTGGCTGATTGAATTCTCTCATCATGGAATACATTGATGTAATCAGTCACAGATGCAGTCAATTGGCTGATGATTTAATAAACCAGCCTTCTGGCTCCTTAACCAGACAAATATCCTTGCTGTAACAGGCCAATACTTACTTGACCTGACACCTGAGCATTATCACATGACCAATTTGACACATAAACTAACCATTACAAGCCCCATGTACATGTTTACTGCCTCATGGAAGAAGAGATCACCAGTGGCTTAGCAGTCTGATTAAATTCATTGATAGAATGTAACTAGAGAATCAAATATTCCCTATTGTAGCAAAGGAACCTTTGTAAATAACTTGTGGTGTGGAAAGACACCATATGTTACTCATGTTTATAGATATGGCAAGTGTCTCATTGTGATAGAAATCTTTGGAATGATGTAGCCAGTGATGGATACACTAAACTGCTTTTCACAACTTATGAGGCTGGAGATCCTGGTCAGAGAGGATGAGAATGATCACTTCCTGGAACATGAGGATAATGGACTTAATCTCAGTGGCATCCATGAAATTGCTGTATTTCCCATGACAGTGTCAACTGTAGGTGTAAATACCACCGAACTGGACATGAAAATTCTGATGACATCAAATTTTGGGCCCAGGAGCATGCATTAAATCTCCTAATAAATTTCTAACATATAAAAACTGAGTTTTATTTCTATTTCAGGTGCTGTGGCATTCCTAAAATTAATAATGGCTTCTAGTTTTCTTTTGCAAATTTGATAGAAGTTTTTATATACCAAAACATGTCTTCTGCAAATAAAAACTTTCATTTTTTCCCATTTTCTACATTTTATTTCCACTCTTTGATTTATTACACTACGTAAGTTTCACCATGTCTACACATAATGGACTCTATGAGAAAAGACAAACTTTTCTTGCTCTATATTTATGATAAAGCAGTTTTTCAATATTTCACAAAACATAAGATGTTGTGATTAAAACAAAAATACCTCTAGTGGCCCCAATTTTAGTAGGAAAGAATTCAGCAATCTTTCAAAATTATGAAATTTGCTGAAAAGTTTTCATATATGCATGTTCTGGATCATAATTTTTCCAAAATTAATGTCAATGACTGGATTTCCACATTTGGACCATCATAATGGCATTGCCTATGGACCCTGTACACTTTGAGATCTATTACTTCTTTTGTTATTAAGATGATTATTTCAGTGGGTTCTGACTGATACTCCCTAATCAGCCATTAGTAAGGGGAAATGGGAATTATCTGGACCTCTGCTTGACTCAGTCAAGTACTGTGTGCAGGATCCACTCACCTACTGATAAATATTGTTCCTTAGGTGAAGTTCTGCTCCCTCTAAGATCAAAAACAAAGCAAACATATCTGTTCCTACCCTTCAGATATTTAATCACTGGCCTAAAACTGTCCATTACTCATTCATTAGCTGCAACCACAGAAGTATATTCATTTACCATAGAAGACTCCAAAATCTCAGGCTTCTCATTTTAGCCCCTCACCAATAGTATTTCTGCCAATGATCTTCAGAACTCAATCACCAAATATCGAAATATTTGCCCAATCCTCTCAAACAAAATCCCTCACAGAGACACAATAAGTCATGACCATAACTTACCAAATTTCCCCTGAGTTTATATTAAATATATTCTATATCATGAAATTTCTGGATCTCTCTGAAGGTGTACAATACTCCTAGTAAAGACTTTTCCCTCTGACTTCATGTTTTCCTAATTTTCCCATCTTATTTCATGTTTTCATGGTTATTCTGAAGCTGAGTATTTTTTAGCCCATTAAGTCTTGTTTTTCACTGAATGATAGTGCACAGTAATTATGGATCTAGTGTTTCATTCCTGTGAAGACCATTTATTTTACTTGAAGGATAAATTCCAAATTAAGGCATTCCTACATTGAATACATAGAATTCCTTACATGTAATTTCTCCAAATTGCTTATCAGTTAGAGCGGTAGATGAGGACTCTTGACTTCCATTAGATTTATATTATGAGTTCTCTCATATGACATATCAGACCATCCATTAATGGTTTACAACATGGAAGACATTCATACAGATTCTCGCCTATATGAATTTCCTTATATTAACTGAAATACTATGGATGGCTAAAGGTACCACCACATAGATTACAAACAGTATTTCTTATGTATGTGAGTTCCTTGGTGTGTTTAAAGTTTAAAGCTATGTCAGAAATCTCTTCCACATTTAAAATATGTGTAGTGTGAGTACTCTCATATAATCTAAGGTCAAAATATTGACTGAAAACTTTGCCACATTAGTGACACTCATGGAGTTTTTCTCAAGTTTTAATAATTTCATGTTGTCTAAGTATATAAAAATTAAAGTTTTCCTATATAGACTACATTCTTATGGCTTCTGTCCACTGTGCATTCTCTTCTGTTGCCTGAGGCCAGAACTATGAGTAAAAACTTTCCCACATAGATGACATTCATAGGGTTTCTCTCTAGTGTGTGTCCTCTTATGTTGTTTAAGATATTAAGAATCACTGAAGGCTTTCCCACAGGTATAGCAGGCATGGGATTTCTCTCCAGTGTGTTTTCTCTCATGCTTTCTAAGAGTATAGACTGAAGGTTTCCTGACAGGTTTGGCATTCATGAGGTTTCCCTTGAGTGTGAGTTCTCTCCTGTTCTTTTAAGGTAGAACAATGAATGAAGGCTTTCCCACAGGTATGGCATTCAAAGTGTTTCTCTTCAGTGTGTGTTCTCTCATGTTTTCTAAAATGAGAATATTGACTGAATGTTTTCCCACAGGTATGGTGTTCATAGGGTTTCTCTTGAGTGTGAGTTCTCTCATGTTCTATGTTCTCTTAGGCCAGAACAATGAATGAAGGTTTTCCCACAAAACTATATGGCATGCATATTGTTTCTCTCTAGTGTGGGTTTTCTCATGTTGTCTAAGATAAGAATGTTGACTGAAGTTTTCCCACAGGTTTGGCATTCATAGGATTTCTCTCCAGTGTGATTTCTTTCATGTTCTCTTAGGAAAGAACATAAATGTAGGCTTTCCCACAGGTATGGCAGGCATAGGGTTCCTCTCCAGTGTGTTTTCTCTCATGCCTTCTAAGACAAGAATATAGACTGAAGGTTTTCGCACAGGTTTGGCATTCATAGGATTTCTCTCTAGTGTGAGTTCTTTCATGTTCTCTTAGGAGAGAACCATAAATGAAGGTTTCCCACAGGTATGGCAGTCATAGGGTTTCTCTCCAGTGTGAGTTCTCTCGTGTTCTGTGGGAAATGGCCTGAGCTTAGAATGCATCTTTGATATATTCAAGGGTGTGGACATTGGAACACCAAGTCCTGCCCAGAGGGAACACTGCCCAAGGCAGCACCCACATTGTTTATGCAGGAAGCATGCAAGTCTTGAATTGCCTATCCCTAACTCCCCTATCTTAATGTGATATACATGCAAGTTGATATGAAGCAAATACCCTTAAGATTTCCTGTGATAAAATGAAGTCAATAAATATGATGTGGAACAAGCAGAGGCACTTTTGGCCAGCTAGGCTTTGAGTCCCCTGCTCCCATCTTTGCTGCAACTGTTATTTTGTTTCTTATGTTCTGCATTGCCTCCTGACAAGTGGCACCCAATTTGGGGCATGAATAGCCCAGGAGAAGGCTCATGGTGAGCGATTTCATGGTCACAATATTGGTGCAGGACCTCCGGTGGAATCTGAAGGCCTTCTACATCCTCATAGGTAAGGACATTCCCGAATATTTTGTGAAGCAGGGTTACCATGGGAAATGGGGAGAGCATGACCAAGTATCAACTTTATGTCTCTCTCCTCCATAGCTCTTGAAAGCTGGTAGTGCTAAGGCTAGTGAATCTCATATTCTAGAGCTTTTACAAATTGTAGAAAAGTATTGCTCTTGGTTTCCTTCTCTTGGTTCCCTGGAATCTAATGATTGGGATAAAGTGAGTAAAGAGTTGAAGAAATTGCATATGCAGGGTGTCCCTTTGTCAGTCACTATTTGGTCCACTTGGACCTTTACCTTGATTAAGTCAGTTTTAGACCCCTCCAGACGCACGATGAGGAATAGAATGATGATAATCTGGTAGACCCAGAGGGTGAGGATCCTCTCCCCCTTAAGCCACACTCTCCATCACCCATGGATTGTTTTCCCTCCACTCCCCTGCCTCAATTTGAGGAACTTCCATCACCTCCTCCTCCTCCCCCACCTATACTGGGAACAACCCCCCCCCCAGTTATCTTCCATTCAATGAGGCATATTGCAAGCTAGAAGGCAGGGAGACTTGGATGCCCTACAACTGGCATTTCCTGTTACTATTGAAGAACAAATTTCTCCTGGTCAGGCTGCTGCATATCCTGATGGTGTATATACTTACACTCATGAACCTTTTCATTTTAATATTCTCAAGGAATTAAAAAATGCTGTGCAACAATATGGGGCTAACTGTCCATTTACTTTTGGAATGATCCAGGGTCTTGCTGAAGGTTTACAGTTAATCCCTGTGGACTGATCCACTCTTGCTCATACTAACCTAAGCTCTGGGGAATATTTGCAGTTTAAAACATGGTGGGCAGATCATACTGAAACCCAAGCTACCCATAATTGAACCAATAATGTTCCTATTTCCTTAGATCAGCTTTTGGGTACCAGTAACTGGTCTGGTGTTCAAAATCAGCTTATGGTGGACTAGGCTATCAAGAAAATTTGTAAATGCTGCTTGAGAACTTGGGAATGGATTGAGAGTAAGGGGCAAGCTATATCTTCCTTTCAAAACATTGTTCAAGGGCCGAAAGAGCAATACCCAGTATTTATAGCTTGATTGCAAGAGGTAATTAAGCAGCAAGTTAATAACTTGGAGGCTGCAGATACTATTCTCCAACTTACGGTGTATGAAAATGCTAATCAGAACTGTCAGAAGGCAATTGGGCCTATGAAGGGTAAGGTTGACCTTACTGGTTACATCTGCCTGTGCCAAGATGTAGGCACTGAGGGCTATCATGCTGCTATGATGGCCCAAGCTATGGCTGGTCTTAAGGTTCATAATAAGTTCCCCAGAAAGTGCTTTAATTGTGGGAAGCTGGGACATACCCACAAGGAGTGTAACCATAAAGGACCTCCTTCTGGCTCTTCACAAAATGTCAAATCTGGCTCACAACCTGGGCTTTGCTCGTGATGCAAGAAAGGCAATCACTGGTCAAACCAGTGCAAATCTACTTTCCATGCAGATGGTACCCTGTTGCCAGGAAACTCCTGGTGGGGCTGGCTCCCAGCCCCATTTCAAAAGGGAGCTTACCCTGTGCAGCATTCACCCCTGGAGGTGGCTCAAACCTGTGCTCAATCATGGACTTATCCCCCACCACATCAGGGAGCACAACAGTAAGTATTCCTACTGCAGAGCCTGTATTCCTTTTGCCTAATGAACCCCATATAAGAATTAAAACTGATTTTGTGGGACCTCTTCCTACTGAACTGGTGGGTCTTCTTCTTGGGCAAAGCAGCCTTAATTCACAAGGTGTTTGGGTGCATACTGGGGTCATAGATAGTGATTATACAAGAGAAATTCAAGTAGTTATGTCTTCTAGTGTCCCTTGGAAGGCAGACAAAGGGGAGTGAACCTCTCAGTTGCTTTTCTTGCCTTATGTCCCCATTGGCTATTCATCCAACAAAAGAGGTAAGGGTGGTTTTGGCAGCACTGGCAAGGCTGGTGTTTTTCTTACAGAGAAATTGCATAAGACATGCCTGATATGTACTATCAAAATTCACAATTGACCATTTACTGGTTTGCTTGATACTGGGGCTGATATTTCCATTATTAGTACACACGACTGGCCCACTTGCTGGCCTCTGCAAGCAGCTTCCACCTCTGTCATAGGTTTAGGTATGCCAAGGGGACTTCAACAAACTATTATTCTGAAATGTGAAGGCCCTGATGGGCAACCTGCAACATTACTTATGTGGCTGGGTTACCAGCGAATTTATGGGGGTGAGATTTGTTGGAACAGTGGAAGGCTGAGATTCATATCCCCACTGAGGGACAGTATAGCCCTCAAAGCCATCATATTATGCAACAGATGGGCTATATTCCTGGTTGTGGTCTTGGAAAACATTGGAAAGGTGTTATTGAACCTATTGTCCCTAAGGGAAATTCACACCATTCTGGTCTTGTCTATACACCTTTTCCTTAATGGCCACTGTTCATTGTCAATCATTACCTCCTCTTCAGCCCATAACATTGAAATGATTAACTGACAAGCCTGTGTGGGTAGAACAGTGGCCTCTAAGTACTGAAAAACTGGAGGCTTTACAACAACTAGTTCATGAGCAATTGCAGAAGGGCCATATTGAAGTCTTTTAGCCCTTGGAATTCTCCAGTTTTCCCTATCAAAAAGAAATCAGGGGGAGGAACCTAAGATGGTGACTAGGTGAGACAGAGAATAAAACACCTCCATGGAAAACACTAGATTAAAAACCAGAAAGGACCCAGAACACCACTTCCAGAGTAGCACCAGCCAGACAATTTCTGCTAAAGCCACAGGGAACATGCATTTGGTGAAACCAGGAGTCTGCATTCTGAAGTGAGTGAGTGAGTAGGCTGAATCCATCAGCCACACTGCGGTGTGGGGAAATGGTGAGTTGGCATTATTTTTTTAAAAAAAAAAAGAAGCCCAGGAACAGCTGCAGATAAGACAGGAGCAGTCTGGACTAACACCTCGGTGTCTGGGGTGGAGGATACCCCTTCCCACACCCACTGCTGATTGTCTTGGGTCCAGGGAAGCAAAGGGGAGATGCACGACTTGCAGCTATCTCCCCAGTGGGTGGGGCTACTCCTGCCCAGGGCCAAACACACAGCACACAGCCGAGACAAGAAACCCATCCTGACAGGGAGTCTTTCCCACAGCACCACTCACATGACACAATATCGGCCATGGACAGCAGCCTTGAATACACCCACGGCTGATTGTCCCAGAGCTGGGAGAATGGAGCTGTGCAGAAAGCGGGAAATTAATGCATCCCATTCAACCATCTTGGAAGTGGGCTGGGAACACCCCTACACAGCCCGGTGGCCCAGGGCTTCCCTGGAGGCCGGCACTCACTTGGGATGTGGCACAGCCCTCCCCCCCTCAGCAGAAGTACTAGAAAAGCACAGCAGGGAGGGGGGAACCCCTCAGAAATCCCAGGGAACCTATGTCAATACCAAGGACTTTTGTGTCAGTGGCAGAGAACAGCCTTAAATCTCCGGGAACACCTGGGAGGTTTGATTGTTAAACCTGCCCTTCCTCCCTAACCACTCAGGCACATGCCCCTCATTGAGGGCAGACAGCACTGACAACACAGCCAAATTAAGTGCACAAATTGGACCCCAAAAGAATCAGATCCCCACATAACAGAAAGTTGGGAAGAACTGACTTGAGGGGAATAAGTGACTCACAGACGCCATCTGCTGGTTAGTTAGAGAAAGTGTATGTCACCAAGCTGCAATTCTAAAAAATTAAAGATCAAGTAAAGCAAATGCCAAGAGGCCAAAAACAACAGAAAATCTTAAAGCATATGATAAAACCAGATGACATGGAGAACCCAAACCCAAACACTCAAATCAAAAGATCCGAAGACACATAGTTCCTGGCAGAATTAATCAAAGAACTACAGACAGGCAATGAGAGCATGGCACGTGATATAAAAGACTTGAAGAAGAGCATGGCACAGAATATAAAAGACATAAAAAAGACCCTAAAAGAGCATAAAGAAGATATTGCAAGAGTAAATAAAAAAATAGAAGATCTTATGGAAATTAAAGAAACTGTAGGCCAAATTAAAAAGACTCTGGATACTCATAATACAAGATTAGAGGACGTTGAACAACAACTCAGCCTCCTTGAGGAGCACAGAACAGAAAATGAAAGAACAAAAGAAAGAATGGGGAAAAAATTGAAAAAATCAAAATGGATCTCAGGGATATGATAGATAAAATAAAACATCCAAATTGAAGACTCATTGGTGTCCCAGAAGGGGAAGAGAAGGGTAAAGGTCTAGAAAGACTATTCAAAGAAATTGTTGTGGAAAACTTCCCAAACCTTCTACACAATATAAATACACAAAGCATAAATGCCCAGCAAACTCCAAATAGAATAAATTCAAACAAACCCACTCCAAGACATATTCTGATCAGACTGTCAAATGCTGAAGAGAAGGAGCAAGCTCTGAAAGCAGCAAGAGAAAAGCAATTCATCACATACAAAGGGAACAACATAAGACTAAGTAATGACTACTCAGCGGCCACCATGGAGGTGAGAAGGCAGTGGCATGACATATTTAAAATTCTGAGAGAGGAAAATTTCCAACCAAGAATACTTTATCCAGCAAAACTCTCCTTCAAATTTGATGGAGAGCTTAAATTTTTCACAGACAAACAAATGCTGAGAGAGTTTGCTAATGAAAGACCTGCCCTACTTCAGATACTAAAGCGAGCCCTACCAACAGAGAAACAAAGAAATGAAAGAGAGATATAGAGACTTTTAACAGACATATGTAGAATATTGCATCCCAGGTCACTGGGACACACGTTCTTCACTAGTGATCACGGATCTTTCTCCAGAATGGGCTGTATGCAGGGACATAAAAACAAGCCTCAATAAAATAAACAATAAAAAAAGGAATTTGTTCAAAGCACATTCTCTGCCCATAATGGAATACAAATAGAAGTCAATAACCATCAGAGACTTGAAGAATTCACAAACACCTGAAAGATAAAAATGAGGGGGAGATGAAAACATTCACAGACAATCAAAAGCTGAGGAACGTCTTCACCAGTAGATCAGTCCTAAGCAGGCTGAAAGGAAGGGACACTTAACAATTGACTGAAACCACATGAAGAAATAAAGATTTCCAGTAAAGATCACATGATATATATAAAGACCAATACTACTGTATTGTTGATTTATAACTCCACTATTTACTTCCTACAGGATCTAAAATACATAAACTGTAATGATAAATTGGTGGTTTTGGATTCAATGTAAAATATGTAATTCTTGACAAGAACTACATAATAGTGGGGGAATGGAGGAGTATAGGAACACAGTTTTTGTGTCCTATTGAAGTTAAATTGGTATCAAAGAAAAACAAGATTGTTATATATTTAAGAGGTTAAATTTAAGCCCCATGGTAAACACAAAGAAAGTATCAAAGAATATGACCAAAGAGATGAAAGTAGAGGAGGGGTTCCAAGAAGTGGGGGAAGGGGCAATGGGGAGTTAAGAAATGAGAGTAGGGGTTTTGGTTTGAGGTGAAGGGAAACTTCTAGAAATGGATGGTCAGAAGGTGATAGCATTGCAACATTCTAATGTGATTATTCCCACTAAGGGAATGCTAGGGAGGGGTGAAATAGGAAGATTTAGGCTATATATATCTTTCCACAATTGAAAAAAAAATAAGGCCATCTAAATAGATGACAATTAAATGCCAAGCATGATCCTGGATGGGATCTGAGGTTGGAGGAGAGGAGGCTCAAAGGGACACAGATGGGACACAAGAAAAAAAAAAGGAAATATAGAATAGAAGCTTTATATCAATGTTGAAGTTCTTGAACTTCTTAGCTGCATTTAATGAGATTGCATAAAATAATGTTCTTGTTCATGGGAAAGGTATATGTGAATGATATTTTTTGTTCAAAGATATGTGCAGCTTGCTCTCATGTTCAGAAGACAGAGCAATAGATGATCCATGTTAGGGAGGGAGGCAGGGAGGGAGAGAGGGAGAGAAAGAAAGAGACAGTGGTGTGACAGGATCTTAAAGGTGATGGATCAGGGTATCTGGGGAGGGGGGTTGGGGTATGATGGAATTCTATGTATGGGGTTTGTACTGTTTTTACAACTGTTCCTGTAAGATTGAACTTATTTCAAAATAAAATTTATTATTAAAAAAAAAATAACTGACAGACCCAGTGATAGGCCTTAGCACAGAAGAATTCTTTTGAGGTCAATCATTCAGGCCTAGCATGTGCCCAGCTCTCGTGAAGTGACGAAGGAGCAATAAGGGGGATGCTGGAGAAAGAGGGGGCAAAAGAGCAAAAAGACTCATCTCCCCATTTCCAGAGTCTCATCAATCTCCCCTTCTGTTCAAAGTCCCCTTTGCCCCACTTCAGCCTCTCTCCCTCCCTTGGACTAACATAAGGAATAAGCTTGCAATATATTTCATATGACAATCTTCATTCAACAATTCCATGCAAATGAGTTAAAAGTTTGATAGCAAACTTTGATGCTCAACCTAAAAAAATCAAATTGAATTTCATTTATCTCTATGACATCTTCTCTTAGTTACTCCAACAAACACTCAGACTCTATCCCTCAGGGGTTAGACTAGTCTTTCTCTTCCTTGCCTTTGCAGAGAAGTGCATCTTCCAAGACAGGACTCACTCTCTTTTTACATTAAGGGTAACTCATCTGTCCTTCCTTCTCTAAACCACTTGATCAAGGCCATGAGTCACAAGCACGAATGTCTACAGGGATCAGGCAGAAGCAATCTGGGTTGAAAACAAGAAGAGGGAGCAGTGAGGATTGAGGAAAAAAAATAAACTATTTTGTCCAATGTTAGTATAACTAGCCCTCTTTTTGTATTTATTTCTTGCATGGAATACTTTTTCCATCCATTTACTTTCAACCTATTTGTATCTTTGGATCTAAAATGAGTCTCTTATAAATACCATATTGAATGAACCTAATTTCATTCTGCTAAACTATGTCTTTTGGAATGAGGGGTTTAACCCATTAACATTCAATATTATTATTGTAAAACTATTATTTACTTCAAATATTTTGTCTTTTGGGTTTTATTTGCCATATCTATTTTCTCTGTTTATACTTTTAGTTCCTCTATATTTCTTCATTGCTATACTCTCTCCTAGCCTCTCTTTCCTGTCTTTTCTTTTCAGCTGGCAGAAATTAGTACTTCTTATGTGATGGCTTCTGTTTATCTGTGAATATTTTAAACTCATTTTCATTTTTGAATATTTTGACATAAATAATTTTTAATGGTTAATTGCTTTTTTATCTACCTAAAATATATTATGCCACTGCTTTCTCACTTCCATCATTTCTGATGAGAATTCAGAGGTTACTGTTATTTATCTTCCCTTGTATGTGATGAATAACTTCCCTAGATGTTTTCAGAATTCTCTCTCTCCCACATTTTACCATCTAATTTGTACGTACTTTGTAGTGGCACTATCAGTATTTATTTTGTTTGGAATACATTTTTTTCAATTTGCGTATTCATGTTTTTATGAGGGTTGAGTAATTTTGGGCATTATTTCCTCAAATACACTTTCTTGCCCTTTACCCTTTGTTCTAGTTTGCTAATGCTGCCAGAATGCAAAACACCAGAGATGGATTGGCTTTTATAAAAAGGGGTTTATTTGGCTACACAGTTACAGTCTTAAGGCCATAAAATGTCCAAGGTAACACATCAGTAATCGGGTACTTTCACTGGAGGATGGCCAATGGCATCCGGAAAACCTCTGTTAGCTGGGAAGGCACATGGCTGGCATCTGCTCCAAAGTTTTGCTTTCAAAATGGCTTTCTCCCAGGATGTTCCTCTCTAGCAAGCTTGCTCCTCTTCAAAATGCCACTCACAGCTGCACTGAGTTCCTTCTCTCTGAGTCAGCTCATTTATATGGCTCCACTGATCAAGTCCCACCCTGAATGGATGGGGCCATGCCTCCATGGGAATATCTCATCAGAGTCATCACCCACAGCTGGGTGGGGCACATTCCAAGCAAATCTAATCAGCACCGAAACGTCTGCCCAACAAGACTACATCAAAGATAATGGCGTTTGGGGGACACAATACATTCAAACTGGCACACCCTTCTCTTATTCTTCTGGGGCACCCATGGTGCTTATGTTTGTGCAATTCATGTTGTCAATAATTTCCCTGAGATACTGCCCCAATTCTTCTATTCTTCCCTCCATCTGTTGTTTCGTCTTTCTGAAGTTGAGTGCTTTGCATTCTAGCTTAATGATCCTTACTTCTACTTCTTCAAATCTGCTTTTGTGTGTCTCTAGTGTATTTTTTATTCCAAGTTTTGTGTCTTTCATTTCCATAAAGTCTTTTTTGTATGATTTTTATGTATACCCATGCATGGAGCATAGAAGTGATACACATGACCCTTGAAGAAGGTCAGGAAAGACTCCAAAAGGCCTTTTTTCCTTCCACATCACCAAGCTGAACTTTCTAGCCTTCCTGGCAGGTGATGCTGTTTAGCTACATTTTCATATGAAACCTACAGAGGTAGTCTGTTATGGCTGTTTGCCAGTTCCCCTCTAATAAGATTGAAACAATGGCACTTGGTGATTTCCGACTGAGTATGGGAGCCCAGGGTCTGGGCCTTTCCCTAGAATTCTGTAAAACTTAGAAACACAGCTGCCTGCATGGCTCAGAGAAGTTAATAGAAATGTTACTGCCCCCCTGAAAGGATGGAGTGTGCAGATGGTCACTTTTCCATCCTGTATCAACTAAACCTTTCCAAGGTCCACCAATTCCCAGAACTGAGCTTATTACTCCCTTTCTAGCATGCAGCCAATCTAAATTTTACAAGACCCCTTTATCTCATACCTACTGGAATGTCTGTTTTGAGCCTTTATAGCTGGTCTTGCTGACTCCTGCTTAAATGCAGAGAGTGCTTTCACATTGAGCTCTGAACCGGCCACCATCAGGACATCTTGAATAGACTACCGCAAGTTCCTATAATAAACTTCACATCTCACTCTGTCCCTGGTGTTTTCTTTGGTCTCTCTGCTGGACCAGACCCTGCAGGCAAAACCAGTTCTCAAGCCACCAGTCAGGAGATTAAATCCTGGCCACATATGACATAAACATTGGAAAGGGAGAGTCCCTGGGGGAAAGGAATAATGGGTGGCCTGCAACATCTATGTGGGGAGGGTTGTCTACCTTCCTAGATGAATTGGGAATGTCAAGGGAGTAAGAAGATTTTTATAATTCTCTGTCTGTAACAATAGCCCTTCTGCAACTGGCTTAAGGTGTGTTAGGAGTTCATGAGGAAAATAAAAGCTGCCAGGCTGCCACAGTAGGAGACTTCCACTCTTAGTGGCTAAGCATGTAGCTACAAAAAAGGTCTTAATGTCTGATGTGGCATTCTTCTACTTGAAAGAAGAATTGAAGTTAGAAATGGATATGCATTTGGCTCAAGCAGAATTGAAAGATGCTTTGGATAAAAGGCTAAAGTGGGTGGATGAAAGTTTAGAAATATTGGCATGCCAGTACCCTACAGGTAAGAGTCATAAGTTGCCCACAGGGCAAGTTAGGCGTATCCTAGCTTCGCAGGACTAGAACCCCAAATATGAGACCCTGTTGGTGCATATCAAAACATGATGAGCCACAGTATGACTGTGAAAGTGAAAAGTAAGAAAAGTAAGCATGTTCATCCTTCAGTCCCAAAAAAGGTCAAAAACTGAGCAAATTCAACACCCTGATTCCCCAACAGGGGAATATGGTGTAGCAGCTCCTGCCACCCCGGCAGCAACATGATCAAAGGTGCCTTCCTGAAGACATATTGTGGAAACAGAGGGACATCAAAAAATAGCTGCCACCATCGCGATTCAGAGAGAGTGGGCATTATGATCCCCACTCAAAGACCATTTAATAGCCCTGTATGGCCAGTGAAAAACTTGATGGAACCTGCTGAATGACAATTGATTACAGAGAACTTAATAAAGTAACTCCTCCTTTGTTTGCAGCTGTGTCACCTATGGCTACCTTGTTGCAGGTTAGAAGAACTCAATTAAGCCCATTTCACTTTTTGTTAGAGATTACTAATGCTTTCTCCAGTATTTCTTTAGATCCTTCCCACCAGCCTGCATCCACCTTTATGTAGGAAAGACAATGATGGACATTTGATGTGCTTCCACAATTATACATTCATAGTTCCATTATTCACCACAGGTTAGTAGCTCAAGATTTAAAAATGTGGAAACCTCCAGTTGGGCCTGCATACTCTGTCAAACACTTGGGTGTTTTCTGGTCAGGTAAGGCTAAACCTATTCCTTCAGCTGTTGTTGAAAAAGTGCAAAATTTTCCCGCAAGGTATGATCTTAAACAATTAATAATTTTCCTTAGTTTATTGGGTGATTGGAGACCATTTCTATCCCATTTAGTAAAAATTATGATGACTTTGAACAGCCTGGTTAGAAAAGGAAAAGCATAGGGTGGGATTTTCCACAGCAGGCTGCATTTGAAAAAGTTAAGCATGCCATCACACAAGCTCCGGTCCTAAAGTGGGTGGACCCAGATATATCCTGTAAATTGGATGTGGCCAGCACAGAAATTGGTTTTCAGTGAGGTTTATGATAAAGACAATGGGCAAGCAAGCTGTAATTTGCTTTTGGTCTCAACTTTGGAAAGGAGCTGAACTGCAATATAGTTCCTGAAAGAATCAACTGTTTGCTGCCTATAATGCCTTACTACAAGTTGAAGAACTAAATCAAAGCTGTCCTGTGGCACTACAACCATCCCCATACAGTGGTAGGTGCAGGACAACACCAGCAAACCCCATTCAGGAAACGCTTAGTTTAGCACTCCAACAAAATGGAAGGCTTACCTGCTACAATGCAGTTTCTTCAAAAGCAGCCCTTTAACTGCAGAGATGAATGATATTTTAGGGTCCATTTCTGATGTAGAAGAATAGCAGTTGCTGCTCCCTGCTGATAATCCTGAGGTGGCTATCTCTGTGCCTGCCATCGATTGATGTGACAGTATACCCAGCATACTACCATCAGTAAGTAGGCAGCCTGCCACCTGGGCAGCAGTCATCATGCAACCTAGTACTGACACTATATGGTGGAAAAACAAGACTATGAAAAGTATCCAGTGAGCTAAACCAAGTGATGCACTAACAAATTGTACCAATAATTGGACTGTTTACAAAGGGTTACGGATGTGCATGGCCATGTGGAAACAGAAGCAATGAGCCATTGTTGACTGCCTCTTAGAGGGGAAAAATGTGGGAAGACATTTTGACTGACACAAAGCTAAGGTAATGATTTTCACATCTCAACCCATAACAATGACTCTTTACCAGGCAATATTAAAGCAGATGCTCTGGCAAAAGTTCATAGCCTAGATCCAACATTACATGAGGCTGCTGAGTGGTTACACAGAAAAACATTACACTGATGATACAAAACTCTGTGGCACAGCAATTGCAGTTGCCCATGATGAGACATCAGCTAATAAACATTGTGGGTGCCTGCCCTTCCTTCTTATTACAGTGACCAAGAAGTCTCCCTTGTCAAGTATAACAACTTTGAGCAGACTCCAATCACCTGGTGGCAGGTAAATTATATTGGGTCACTTACCTTATCTGAAGAAGTAAACTATGGCTTCATGGCCATAGACACAACCACTAGACTGTTACTGACCTTACCAATGAGAAAAGCTAACCAGAGTTCTACTATACTTAGACTAGAAAAATTGCCTTTTTCTGGGTTCCTACACATGTGGACAGTGATAAAAGGAACACATTTACTGGACAGTTTACCCAAAACTTGGCTACTGAATATGATATCTTATGGACATTTAACCTGCCTTACGACCCCTTGGCAGTAGAGTTGATTGAATAAAAAGAACAGGCTTTTAAAGGAACAATTAAAAGATAATAACCAGTCTTTGCAACAGTGGACCAGGAAACTGTATCCAGCTTTAACTGGCCTCAGCTCAAGGCCCTAGGATGCTGCCCCTGCTTCAATTAAAATGGTAACTGCAGAACCCACACAAGCATTGCAAATACAGATAAAAGACCAGTAAAAATAAAACCACAACCAGTTAATGATAATAACTCACTTTTGCCTGCATCATAAACACTAAAATCCTCAGAAAATAAGGTCAGTTGGCACAGTCCTGGTCCATGCAGTTGAACTGGTTAAATATCCTAAGCCCATGGAGTATTAGAATTATATAAAATGTAAACAGTAAGCCAAGCTTTATACATAAAATACCAAAAGGCACCTGTATTACCAATCTGGGACCCTCCATCTCCCAAGGAACTGTATGCATAACTTTTGAAACACTCATTATGTCTCAAACTGTTTTTAGATATGTCCCAAAGGGTTCCTTGCTACCACAGGGGGAAAATATAGTATTTAAAACCCCCTCATTTTACCTGGAACTCTTCTATCTAATAGAAACTTAGCTTGTATATTGGTAAATGACTCAGCCATCCAGTTTAATACCTACACATGCCATTAATACTTGCTAAGGATTGTATATTACTATTTCAATAATACATTGACTGAAATGTTTTAAATATTTAGCATTATTCTAAAAGTTTGATTTTAATGGCAATTGTATGTTGTAAGATGTTTTGCTTGAAAATAGTTTCTAGAATTATTTTGGTAACTTAAGTATGAAAATATAAAGGATGTGTTTTTATTAAAGGAAAAAGATGGTAATTTTGTCTTTAAGAGACTATTGTTGCAGAATAAAAAAGTAAAAAATTATGTCAAAACCTGAATAAATAAAAAAGTTGCAGAAAATTTTCAGAAAAGGAAATTTATTTTTGTGGTCAGAGTAAGATTTAATAAGTCCATCTACAAACTGTTTTAAAGACTTGGTATCAAATAATATATTGATGAAAACTACAATTATTTTTCTCTTTATTAACATACCAAAGTTTCTTTAGATTATTGTACTGTTTTTATTAAAAAGTTGCAAAGTTTTAATTTTTCTTAAAAAGTCATATACAAAATATTATACATGTTTTCTGATGATCCTCTGTCAAAGAGATTTTCTTCTTTCACCTGGACATGGTGCCACTTATCAATAGGATTACTTTGTTATGTACTGCTCTGTTTATGCTCTGTTGCCCATTTTATTTTTTCTGTGACCTGTGGATGCAAAGACTGTCCTGTGGTCAATGCAAACTGCTTCACGGGGTGGATTGTGGGAGACTAGGGCCTGGGCCTTTCCCTAGAATTCTTTAAAACTTAAGCACACAGCTTCCTGCATGACGCAGAGCAGTTAATCAAAATGTAATCACCCCCATCAAAGGGTGGGAACATACAGATGCTCACTTCCCCTCCTGTATTAATGAAATATTCCCAAGGTCCACCAATTCCCAAAACTGGGATTTTTTCTCACTTACTAGCATGTAGCTAATTTAAATGTTACAAGACCACTTTATCTCACACCTACTGGAATGTCTTTGTTTCAGTAACTGGGCTTACTGATTCCTGCCTAATTGTGGAGAGTGCTTTCACATTAAGCTCTGAACTGGCTGCTGTCAGAGCAGCTTGACTTGACTTCTGTAAGTTCCTATAATAATATTCATCTTGCTCCATCCCTGGTGTATTTTCAGGTCTCTCTGCCAGACAAGCCATTGTGGGCTAGAACACTAAGACAAGCTCAACTATAAGATCCCATGTTCTAACTTCACAGGCCAATATCTGGCTCAGTACTGGTTCACTTCCTCCTCTGTACTTGAAGCAGGGTCTGCCATGGATGTTCCAGTCTACAGATAGCCCCAGACAAGGATCAGGCTGCCTGTCACTGCTGCCCTTGATGGTGCATGATGGGTGACAGAAGCCACAGACAGAATTATTTACAGTCTCTAACCATGTTTTTTTCAGTGTCTTCAGCCTGCACCTCCCTGCATGTTGTACCTCTCTCTGCTTTTGGGAGAGAATTAGGTTCTTCCCTTCCTTTCCTCCCTATTTCTCCATTTGGAGCCAGTCTCAAAGTATCCCAGTGTCCATTTAAGACATGAACATAAAGCATATCTCTGTCTACTCAAAACCTCCATTGCCTTCTCCTCTCACTGAGATGATAAACAGAGTCAACAAAAAGACTATGAAGCCCTAGAAGATTTTCCCTCTTTCCTTCTGTTGCCTTATCTTCTAATTTCAGCTCCTCCTCTCCAGCTTCAGTGTTCATATATATTTTTGATTTGAAGTACTAAATGTGAGAGACCTTCCATTGCATAGGCATTGACACTTTGTTGTGTTATTTTTAAATCTTCAAATTTTATATAAATTTTCTGCATGTGATATGGTGTTATCAAGGTTCCTGCCAATCCTACCACTCAATTAAATGAGATTTATGGAATTTTTAGCTGGAGCATTCTTCAAAATCTTTTCATCAACAGCCCAGTCTTTAAACTAATCTCTAAAATACATGGGAGTTTCTTGTCTGTCACCAATTTGACATTTCTCTTTAGCTATATGAGCCATTTGTTTTGGTTTCCAAAGTTCTACAGAATCTCTATAAGGTTCCCAAAAATACAAAATAACATTGTTCCAATTGTCTAGATGTGTTAAATTAGCATGATGATAACACCTACTGCATGAGCAATACTACCATATTATATATTATTGATTATCATTTTTGAAATATTCTCTAATTATTCCATTGTGTTATTTAGTCACAATCTATAAGTAACTTCCCCAGTTATATTGGTCAACATTCTATGAGTGTGAATTCAATGGTGTTTCACCCTGTTCTTTGGATCTTAATACCTATATATGCTTTACTGGTTTGTTTTTTAAACTTTTTATTTTGAAATACTTTCAACCTCAGGGGACATTGACAAAAATAATACAAACCCCATAATGATAACTCCAACATATCCTAAATCCTCCAAGATAGCAGACACCAATTTTAACACCTCGCCACATTTTACATATCATCTATCTTTCCATCAAGCTATCAATTCACCTGTCTCCCTGTCTGCATATTTATCAATCAATTTTCAAGACACTTTGGTGTGGGTTGTATACATTATATTCCTTGAACTCTTAATTCTGCCATGTACGTTTCTTAAGAACAAAGATATTCACTTATGTATCCACCTTAAGTGCAAATACCAAATTCAAATATCTTAGCATTGACATAAAAGCTTAGAGTTTATAGTCCAATTTTTTAATATTTCCACAAAATGCCTTTGGGGTCTTTTCTCCTCCATGGTTACATCCTGTGCAGGATCAATATTGTATTTAATTATGATTCTCTTTAGTTTCTCTTTTTGTTTTAATTGTGGGAACATATATACAATATAAATATTCCTATTTCATCCACTCACAAGCATTACATTTAGTGGGATGACTCATTTTTATACCGTTGTGGTACCCTGAACACCCTGAATTACAAAACTTTTCCATCTCCCCACAGAGAAAACTTACAGCAATTGTGCATTTACTCCCCATTTCTCCTGCCTCCCCCACCTCTGGCAAATTGTACTCTAATATGAGCATGCATATTCCCTGACATTTTCCTTGTAGTCACTACTGGGTTCAAATTTAATATTGCAAATCTGTAACACTCTCATTATCTTAGAAACCATCTTAACTTCTATACTATATACAAATTATGTTCTTATATTCCTTCTCTCCCACCATTATGAAGTCCTTGTCACAAATTACGTGTTTTTATATTATGAGTCCAAAAACATTGATTTATCATTACATTTTATGCATTTGGCTTTTAGATCCTATAGGATTAAAAAGTGGTGTGTGGAGTTACAAGCAAAAATACAGTAGTCTGTCATTTGTAGTTATCCATGTCATTACATTTATTGAATATATCCATTACTTTTGTGGCATCAGTATATTGTCTAGTTTTCCTTTCAATCTGTGAACTCCTTATTATCACTTGTAGGGATAGTCTAGTGGTGATAAACTTCCTCAGCTATTGTTTATCTGGAAATGCCTTCATCTTTCATTTTTGAAAGACAAATTTACTAGATAGAGAATTGTTGCTTGACAATTATTTTGTTTTCTTTTGTTTTTATGTTCAGCACTTTAAAATGTCATCTCACTGCTGTCTTGCCCCTGTAGTTTCTGATGATGTGCTAGTTTGGATGCATTACGCCTCCCAAACACCAAGTTCATTAATGCAGTCTTGTGGGAGTAGACATATTAGGGTTGATTAAGTTGGTAACTTTTGATTGTTTCCATGGAGATGTGACCTGCCCAACTGTGAGTGACACCTTTGATTAAGGTGTGACTTCTTGATTGAATGTTTCCATGGAAATGTGGCCCTACATATTCATGATGGGTCTTTGATTAGTCTACTACAGCTCTATAATAGTTCAGGCAGAAGGAGCTCAGTGCTGTTGCAGCTGAGAGAGACATTTTGGAGAACACCATTGAAAATAGACTTTTGCTGATGCCTTGGGTATACTGGCACAGAGTTTGCCCTAAGAAACTAAGCCTATAGACATTTTGGAGGGTGCCATTTTGAAATGCAACCTGGAAGCAAGCAGATGCCAGCCACATGACTTCCAAGCTAACAGAGGTTTTCTGGATGCCAATGGCCTTTCTCCAGTGAAGGTATACTCATGTTTATGCCTGGTATTGGATGCTTTTATGGTTATAGAACTGTAACTTTGCAACCAAAAACCGACTTTATAAAAACTAATGCATTTGTGGTATTTTGCATAACGACAGCATTAGGAAACCAGAACAGATTCTGGTACCAGAAGTGGGGTGCTGCTGAGTTTGCAAGTACCAAACATGTTGGAATGGCTTTTTAAATGGATAAGGGGAAGATTCTGGAAGGATTGTGAGAAACCTGATACAAAATGCCTAGATTGCTTTGAAGAGCCTGTTGATAGAAATATGGACTCTAAAGTTACTTCTGATGAGGCCTGTTCTAGTTTGCTAATGCTGCAGAATGCAAAACACCAGAGAAGGATTGGCTTTTATAAAAAGGAGGTTTATTTGGCTACACAGTTATAGTCTTAAGGCCATAAAGTGTCCAAGGTAACACATCAGTAATCGGGTACCTTCACTGGAGGATGGCCAATGGCATCCGGAAAACCTCTGCTGGCTGGGAAGGCACGTGGCTGGCATCTGCTCCAAAGTTCTGGTTTCAAAATGGCTTTCTCCCAGGATGTTCCTCTCTAGCAAGCTTGCTCTTCTTTAAAACGTCACTCACAGCTGCACTGAGTTCCTTCTCTTTGAGTCAGTTCATTTATATGGCTCTACTGATCAACTCCCACCCTGAATGGGTGGGGCCATGCCTCCACGGGAATATCGCATCAGAGTCATCACCCACAGCTGGGTGGGGCACATTCCAAGCAAATCTAATCAGCACCAAAACATCTGCCCCCACAAGACTACATCAAAGATAATGGCATTTGGGGGATACAATACATTCAAACTGTCACAAGGCCTTAGAAAGAAATGATGAATGTGTCATTGCCAACTGGAAGAAAGGTGATTCTTGTTTTAAAGTGGCAGAGAATTTGGCAAAATTGAGTCCTCATGTCAAATGAAAGGCAGAATTTGAAGGCAGTTAGCTGGGACACTTAGCTGAGGAGATCTCCAGACTATGTTTGGAGCATGTAGACTGGCTTCTCCTTGTAGCTTATAGTAAAATGTGACATGACAGAGATAAGCTGAGAAGTAAACACTTGGGTACAAAGAAACCAGAAATGGATAGTTTGGAAAATTCTGGGCTGCCAGAAAGTGAGACCCCAGGGGCTACAGTGCCATGTGAGGATTTAACAAACATGGAAACTGAGACCTTTTCAGTACAAGCCAGGATTGGAGATGGAGTTAATCGGAATGTATTTGTGGAAAGTCCTAATGTCTGACAGTTTTGACCTCTGTAAACTGCATGTCATGCCTGCAAAATTCTTTTGAGATCTGTATATATGTAACCATTTCCAGCCTGGACTGGAGGGGACAGAGAAGGGACAAGTGGAAGGAAAAATTTCTTCAAAGACAGAACCATGGGAATTGAGGTCTTGAGTCAAGAAATCTCAGGCAAAGAGATAACAGCAACTCATGCATGTGGAAAGGGTGTTTACCCCAGAGGCAGAGTGGGCATTCTGCCTTGATGTTCAGGAAGAGTGCTGAAACCCCAAGCCTCAGAGAGTGTGGAGCATATTCCTTGGGGATTGGGAGAGTCTGTTCACCACCTCACTGTTCCAAAGGGTTGATCATGTGCCCCAGAGGCAGAAGAGAGTCTGGGTGTTACCCCAATGCTTGAGGATGGTGAGCAGAGAAGGTGGTCTCCCCAATGTGTGAATATATTGGAGCACTCACCCCACCATTTGGAGAGAAAAGGACTGCCATAAGGTGCTTAGGAAGGTTAGACCCCTGCTCTCTCCAGCCCCAAGGATAAAACATTATTCTATAAATGACTCTCAGAATTTGAAATCTAATGATGCTTGCCCTGAAGGTTTTAGGGATTGTTTTGGTCCTGTGAACCCTCTTTTTCTTTCAATTTCTCTCTACAGCAATAGATTGTTCCTCCATTTATATTGGCAGAATATAATTTGTTCTAGGTTTCACAGGTCCACATCCAGAGGGCAATTTTTCTTTAGGAAAAACCACATGTGTGACTGATTTTGATGGACTCTTGTACTTACCTTTTTTTACTGAAACGATTTAAGTTTTTTTTGAAATTGTGACAAATGAATGTATTTTGTATATCGATAAATTGTGTCATTTTTGGATCCAGGGGGTGGAATATGCCAGTTTGGGTGTATTATGTCCCCCAAAACATGATGCTCTTTAATGAAATCTTGTGGAGGCAGAAGTATTAGTGTTGATTAGGTGGGAAACTTTTGATTGAGTGTTTCATGGAGATATGACCCACCCAACTGTGAGTGACACCTTTGATTAAGGTGTGATCTCTTGATTGAATGTTTCCATTGAAATGTGGCCCCATCCATTCATTTTGTGACTTTGATTAGTTTACTGGAGCCCTAAAAGAGCTCAGACAGAAGGAGCTCAGGGCAGCTGCAGCTTAGAGACACATTTTGGAGATGGAGTTATATTGTTTAGAAAATATATATCTTACACCAAATAAACATATTTTCCCGTGGTCTCACATTTAAGTGGAAGTTTTAACACAGTCAGTTTCAACCTTTACCCTTTGGCACAATTTGCCCTAGTCTTCACCAGATCTGCTTCATTCACATCTCTAAGTGAAGTCTTCGGTCTTTTTCAGCTTTTTTTTTTAACAGTTGCTATATGTGTTAATGCTGATGTTCATATCTGCAGAGCTCTAGCTCTGAGTTTCAGGTGTGACACAGATACCCAATGTTCTAGACACCAATCAGGATTTACACAAAAGGATCAGCATCACAGAGTTTGGAGATAGTCATTACAATTCAGGAATAGATTTAACTGCTGAAAGAGCTTACAATCTAGGCACCATTACAATAATCATTTTCCTCTTAGGCTGTGCTCTAACATTCAATTTTGAGTTTACACACTGTAGTTAGTCCATATTGGTGAGGCATTATGGTGTTTGCCTTTGTTTCTGGTGTTCTTCACTCAAAGTGCTGTATACAGGATCCATTCACCTCATTGCGTGTCTCAGAATTTTTTCTTTGTCTTTGGCATTCAACAGTTTGATTACAATAACATGTTGTGTGTGGCTGTTTTTGAGTTTATCCTGTTTGGAAGTTTTTGGACATCTTAGTTTTTTCATAGTTTTCTTTCATTAAATTGAAATTTTTTTCAGCCACTATTTCTTTGAATATTCTCTCTACCTCCTTCTCTCTTCTCATTCTGTTTCTCTCACATTTCATATAGTGGTACATTTGATGGTGTCCTACATGTTCCTCAGATGCTTTTCAGTTTTCTTCACAATTTCATCCTTCTTGTCCTTACACAGCATAAATTCAATGGTTTCATCTTCAAGTTTATTATGTCTTCATTCTTCCAGATCCAATCTTCTTTTCTTAAAAGATTTTTTATTCCAAGCAGTGAAGTCTGAGGTGGAAGACAGTACAAAGGATGTAAACAATGTAAACATCACTACATTCAGCTCAGCATGATTGAATGCTGAAAGACAACACTAAATGTTCTATGTGTGCTTACTAACAAGATACAGTAAAAAGATTCTGTTATACACATACAACTCTAATTTTGAATAAGAAAAAGTAATTTATTGAAGTTGGTCCTAATTCCAAATACTGGCATCATCACAAATAGCTATAAGGATGCTACTATCTCTGCTAAAACTAGTTTGTCAAATAGCAGCATCACATTTCTGAGGAGTTAGTGTTGTGCATTTGGCTTTATGAGGATATTCTACTTCAAATATCAAAATAAATTTTGCAAATATGATTGCCTAATGCAAGCATCTTTTTTATAATTCATATTTATTGAGATATATTCACATACCATGCAGCCATAGAAAACAGAGCATACATTCCATTGTTTACAGTACTATACCATTATATAGTTTTTCACTCATCACCAAAATTGATTTTTGACATTTTCATTAACACACACAAAAATAATAAGAAAAAAATTAAAGTGAAAAAGAACAATTATAGTGAAAAAGAACAATTAAAGTAAAAAAGAACACCGGGTGCCTTTTTTTTCTTCCCTCATTTTTCTACTCATCCATCCATAAACAAGACAAAGGGGAGTGTGGTCCTTATGGCTTTCCCAATCACATTGTCACCCCTCATAAGGTACACTTTCATACAATCATCTTCAAGATTCATGGATTCTAAGTTGTAGTTTGATAGTTTCAGGTATTTACTGCTAGCTATTCCAATTCATTAGAACCTAAAAAGGGTTGTCTATTTTGTGCACAAGAGTGCCCACAAGAGTGACCTCTTGACTCCTTTTGGAATCTCTCTGCCACTGAAGCTTATTTCATTTCCTTTCACATCCCCATTTTGGTCAAGAAGATGTTCTCTCCTCCATGATGCCAGGTCTAGATTCCTCCCTAAGAGTCATAGTGCATGTTGCCAGGGAGAATCACTCCCCTGGGTGTCAGATCCCACATGGGGGGGGATGGCAGTGATTTCACCTGCCCAGTTGGCTTAGCAAGAGAGGGCCACATCTGAGCAACTGAGTCATTAGGGAGGAGGCCCTGAGGCACGGTTATAGGGAGGCTAGCCTCTCCTTTGCAGCAACAATCTTCCCAATGGCAAGTACTGTGGTAGAGGGCTCAGCCCATCAAATCACCAATACCCTATGTCTGTGAGAACATCAGCAACCATTGAGGTGAGGGAGCCCACTACCTCTGCCTTCTCCACCAATTCCTCAAGGGAGCTCTGCATATATTTTTCATTTTTTTAATTAACTCTTTTTTCAATCAACTATATCAATAAAATTTAAAAAAATAAAATAAAATGAAACATTTAAAAACAAACCATAACAAGGGAGTCCAACATGTTCCTACTCTACCCCAAGAAAATAACATAATAGGGCAACATTTCTGTGAACTAGTTCCTATCATACCCATCAGACATTAACAAACCATAGTCATTCCTGGGCATTCCCAGAAACTCTATGTGTTTGTGAATTTTCTGTCTCTGATGATTATTGACTTCTAATTGTATTCCATTGTGGTCAGAGAAAGAACTTTGAATAATTTCAATTTTTTTTTTACTTTATTGAGGCTTGTTTTATGTCCCAGCATATGGTCTATTCTGGAGAAACTTCCGTGATCACTAGAGAAGAATGTGTATCCTAGTGATTTGGGGTGTAATGTTCTATATATGTCTGTTAAATCAAATTCATTTATCCAATTGTTTAAGTTTTCAGTTTCCTTATTGGTCTTTTGTCTGGCTGATCTATCTATAGGAGAGAAAGATGTGCTGAAATCTCCCACAATTATTGTGGAAACATCCTTTGCTTCCTTTAGTTTTGCCAGTGATTTTCTCATGTATTTTGTGGCACCTTAATCAGGTGCATAAACATTTATGATTATTTCTTCTTGTTGAATTGGCCCTTTTATTAGTATGTAGTGGCCTTCTTTGTCTCTCATAACATCCTTGCATTTAAAGATTATTTTATCTGCAATTAATATTGCTACTCCTGCTTTCTTTTGGCTGTAGCTTGCATGAAATATATTTTCCATACTTTCACTTTCAATTTCTTTGTGTCCTTGTGTCTAAGATGAGTCTCTTGTATGCAACATATTGATGGTTCATTTTTTTTGATCCATTCTGCCAATATGTATCTTTTAATTGGGGAGTTTAATCCATTTACATTCAATGTTATTACTGTGAAGGCATTTCTTGAATCAGCCATCCTATCCTTTGGTTTATGTTTGTCAGATACATTTTTCCCCTCTCTCTCTTATTGTCCTTTAAGGAACCAATATTGAATCTCTTTAGTACTGAACCTTTCTCCATCTCTCTCTCTTCTTTCTTTGTTTCTCTGTCAGTAGGGCTCCCTTTAGTATCTGAAGTAGGTCAGGTCTTTTATTAGCAAAATCTCTCAGCATTTGTTTGTGAAAAATTTAAGGTCTCCCTCAAATTTGAAGGAGAGCTTTGCTGGATAAAATATCCTTGGTTGGAAATTTTTCTCCCTTAGAATTTTAAATGTGTCATGCCACTGTCTTCTCACCTCCCTGGTGGCTACTGAGTAGTTACTATTCAGTCTTATGTTGTTTCCTTTGTAAGTGGTGAATTGCTATTCTCTTGCTGCCTTCAGAAATTGCTCCTTCTCCTCAGTATTTGACAGTCTGATCAGAATATGTCTTGGAGTGGGTTTATTTGGACTTATTCCATTTGGAGTTCACTGGGCATTTATGTTTTGTGTATTTATATTGTGTAGAAGGTTTGGGAAGTTTTCCCCAACAATTTCTTTGAATACTCTTTCTAGACCTTTACTCTTCTCTTCCCCTTCTGGGACACTAATGAGTCTTATATTTTGATGTTTTATTTTATCTATCATATCCCTGAAGTCCATTTTGATTTTTTTCAATTTTTTTCTCCATTCTTTCTTTTGTTTTTTCATTTTCCATTCTGTGGTCCTCAAGGTCACTGATTCATTGTTCAGCTTCCTCTAATTTTGTATTATCAGTATTTAGAATCTTTTCAATTTAGGCAATGGTTTTTTTTATTTCCCCAAGATCACCTATTTTTTTATTTACTCTTGCAATTTCTTCTATATGTTCTTCTAGGGTCTTCTTCATGTCCTTTATATCCTGTGCCAGGCTCTCATTGTTTGTCTTTAGTTCTTTGGTTAATTGCTCCAAGTACTGTGTCTCCTCTGATCTTTTGATTTTGGTGTTTGGGTTTGGGTTATCCATATCATCTGGTTTTTTCACATGCTTTAAATTTTCTGTTGTTTTTGGCCTCTTGACATTTGCTTTACCTGATAGCATTCTTTTAGGATATGGAAGATTATTCAAAGACTAATCTCTAATTTGTCAGATCTACAGCTTGGTAGAGTTTACTTTCTCTAACTAACCAGGAGATGGCTTCCACAAGTCACCTTTTCACCTCAAGTCAGTTCTCTCCAACTTTGTCTTTCTGGTTTGTGGGGGTCTGATTCTTGTGGGGTCCAATTGGTGCATCAAGTTTGGGTGTGTTGTTGGTGCTGTCTGCCCTGAATGTGGGGTATGTTTCTGAGCAGTTAGGGAGGGAGAACAGCTATAATAATCAAATCTCCCAGGTGTTCCTGGATATTTAAGGCTGTTGCAAGAGTCTAAACCTTCATTTCAGTCTCACCACAGATTGTCTTTTCCACTGACACAAAAGTTCTTGGTATTGGCATATGGTCCCTGGGATTTCTGAGTGGGTCACTCTTCCAAGCCATGCCCTTCTAGGGTCTCTGCTGAGGGAAGGTTGTGCTACATCACAAGTGCATACCATCCCTTTAGGGAAGTTCTCTGCCACTGGGCTGTGTAGGTGCATTCCCAGCCTGCTGTAAGGATGACTGCATGGGACATGTTAATTTCCCCTTTTCACACAGCTCCACCTTCCCAGCTCTGGGAAAATTAGCTATGGGTGCACGAAAGTCTCTCTATCTCTCTCACTTAAAAGGCTTCAACTGATTGGATTAAATCCAACTGATTGAATTCTCTCATTGCAGAAGATGAAAGACTGATGTAATCAGTCACAGCTTCAGCCAATTGTCTGATGATTTAATAAACTAGCCTTCTGGTTTATTAAACAGCCATAAATGTCCTTGCAGTAATGGTTAAGCCTGTGCTTGCTTGACCAGACACCTGGACACCATCACCTGGCTAAGTTGTCACATGAACCTAACCATCACTGGCCACATCTTGTCAACTTGGCAGTTATACACATCACCTTAAACCATACATTGTCTCTAAGTAGAGAGAACAATAACAGACATATATTTTACCTAACCATACTCAGCTGTCCTGCATACAACTAGAAACACACTAAATCTCTTCAGAATAGGATACAAGTTCTTGGGTAATGTTAACTGTTAAACTTGATTCCCTTTAACTTAAATATTGTGAAATGAACAATACAGATAATGTCATATGATAAGGGGATAAGATAGAGGAGAAAACAAGGATATTTGCTTTACAGAAAAATGCAAACATACTCATAAGAAAACAAGGAGGAAATATTAATGCTATCATAGTCCTTGTTTCTGTAACTGGTCATTTGCTCAAAGTTCATATTTATCAATACCTTCCTCCCATACCCATTCAATGTTCCCTTTATCCTCAGCAAGCACTTCAGCTGGCTGTGGTTCTTTGCCTGGTGGAGTGACCCAAACCTTCATTCCTGAAGTTTTTTGCCATTAGTAGTCCTGCATGGATTGGGTTTTTGCAGCTTCCATTGACTTTAATGACAGGGCATGGTAGTACTAAGAGATGCCCTAGGGGATCTCCTGTATTCCAGGAAAACTCTTCTCTACCTCCATTGTGTAGTTGCAGTGCTATTTATCCTTAACAGCCAAGATCAATCACCCCAGCCAGTACAGTAATCCCCCTCCTTGCCTGTTGATTCAGAGGCATAAGAAACCCAAAGTGGTTAAGTGGCAGTCTTAACTTCCAGTTCAATGGAATTATTGTTGTGTTTCCTGGTAGAAGCACTCCTCCTTTTGGAACTAAAGCTCGTAGACCAGCAAAGCTTAAGATTGCAGGGATAGGAAGCACAAATTTTCCTAGTGGATCACTAGGAGTGATACTGAGTGGTACCACTCCTGTTTCCACCCCTTGATTCCTGGATCCATGAATCCTGGTGTTCCAATTTCCTAATGCTGCTGTTTGCAAAACACTAGCATATGGATTGGCTTTTATAAAGGGGGTTTATTTGGTTACAAAGTTACAGTCTGTATGACTCCATCTCCAATCCTGTCTTGTACTGAAATGACAGTTGCAATCCATGTTTGGTTAAATCCTCACACGGGGCTGTAGCTTCTAGGTTCTCACTTTCTGGAAATCTGGAATGTTACAAATGGTCAGTTTCTTATTTCTTCATACCCAAGTGTTCATTTCTCAGCTTTTCTCTCTCCTGTCAAATTTTACTATAAGCTGCAAGGAGAAGTCAGTCTACATCCATGGCATGTAGTCTGAAAATCTCCTCAGCTGAGTATTCCAGTTCATTGCTTTCAAATTCTGCCTTCCGTCCAACACAAGGAATCAAGTTTCTCAAATTCTCTGCCATATTAAGACAAGGATTGCCTTTCTTCTAGTTTGGAATGACATTCATCATTTCTAGTCAAGGCTGCATCAGAAGAGTTTTTAGAATCCATATTTCTATTAAGAGTCTCTTCAAAGCAGACTAGGCCTTTTCTACCAAGCTCCTCACAATTCCTCCAGAATTCTCCCCTTATCCATGTAAAAAGCCATTCCAGCATATCTGGTATTTGCAAACTCAGCAGTAGCAACACCTCACTTTTCTGGTACCAAAATCTGTCCCAGATTGCCAATGCTGCCATTGGTAAAACACCAAGAAATGGTTTGGATTTTATAAAGTGGGTTTATTTAGTTACAAATTTATACTCTGAAGGCCATGAAAATGTCCATGTAAAGGCATCAAAGGCCAATGGCATCCAGAAAACCTCTGTTACCTGGGGAGGCAAATGGCTGGCATCAGCTCCAATCTCAGCGCTGTGTATTCTTCAAAGTGTCAGTTTTGGCTGCAGCACCTCTTTCTACCTCTGAACACTTTTACAGGACTCTATGATTCAATTAAGACCCAAGCTGAATGGATGGGTAACACTTCCATGGAAATTATCCAAAGTTTTCACAGTTGATTGATTCACATCTCCATGGAAACAGTCAATCAAAGTATTCCAACCTAATCAACTCTAATATGTCTGCCACTACAAGATTGCATCAAAGAACATGTCTTTTTTGGGGCACATAACATACCCAAACTGGCACACCTGGCCATGGGAGAAACACAACTCTAGAGTGAATGCTGATTCAAAGGATACGCAGCCTTCTAAAGGACACTGCCCCATCCCTGAAAGTTCTTCTCACCTAGTTGGCACTATAAGTGAGTATTCAACAGGCAACTCCAATGTTCTATCAACCTAGCTGCCTTTGGATGTTGGGGAACATGGGGAGACCAGAGAATTCCATGAGCAAGTACCCATTCCCTTCCTTCATTTGTTGTGAAGTGGGTTCCTTGGTCAGAAGCAATTGTGTACAGATTGCCATGATGGTGGATAAGGCATTCTGTAAGCCCAAGGATGGTAATTTTGGCAGAACCATTGCATGCAGTGAAGGCAAACCCATATCTGGAGTATGTGTCTATTCCAGTGCAAACAAATTGCTGCCATGTACGTGATGGAAGTTGTCCAATATAATCAACCTGCCACCAGGTATCAGGGTGATCATTTAAGGGAATGATGCCATATTGCAGACTGAGTGTGGGTCTCTGCTGCTGGCAGATTGAGCACTTAGCAGTGGCTGTGGCCAGATCAGCCTTCATGAGTGAAAATCCATGTTGCTGAGCTCATGCATAATCTCCATCCATACTACCATGACCACTTTGTTCATGAGCCCATTGGGCAATAACAGGAATAGTTGGGTAGATGCTGATTGGTGTCCAAAAAATGGGTCATCTTATCCACTTGATTATTAAAATCTCCCTCTGAAGTCACCCTGTGGTAAGCGTTCAAAAGGGACACAAATATCTTCATGCTTTTGACCACTCAGAAAGGTCTATGAACATACATCTTCCCCAGAATTCTTTGTCACCAATTTTCCAATCACATTCCTTCTCTGACCATCCAGCCAAACCATTAGCAAAAGCCCATGAGTCAGTATACAAATACACCTCTGACCAGTTCTCCTTCCAAGCAAAATGAACAACCAGTTGCACTGCTTGAAGTTCCACCCACTTGGAGGATTCCCCCTCACTACTTTCTTTCAGGGACATCCCAGAAAGGGGTTGCAGTGCTACAGCTGTTCACTTTCAGGTGGTGCCCGTAAATCATGGAGAACCATCTGTAACCAGGCCCAAGTTTTCTCTTCCTCAGTCACCCGACTTTAAGGAACTCCCCAAGATGCCATAGTTGTGGGCTTGGAAAGAGAAGATAAGATGGAAAGAGTGGGGACCATAGGCATTTGAGCCACTTCCTCATGTAACTCACTTGTGCCTTCAGGACCGACTTGAGCTCTATTTCTTATATACCATTTCCATTTTATGGTGGAATTCTGCTGTGCAAACCCAACTTTATGACTTTGTGGGTCAGGCAACACCCAGCTCATGATAGGTACCTCAGTTGCCATGGTTACTTTGTGGCCCATGGTTAAGCATTCTGTCTCTACTAGGGCCCAATAGCAGACCTAAAGTTGTTTCTCAAATGGAAATAAGTTATCTGCTGGGGATAGTAAGGCTTTAATCCAAAATCCTAAGGGTCTGTATTGTGATTCTCCTATGGGAGCCTGCCAAAGACTCCAAACAGCATTTCTATTCACCACTGGCACTTCCAGCACCATTGGAGCAGCTGTATCATATGGTCTAAGTGTCAGTGCAGCTTACACAACAGCCTAGTCCTGTCACAGAGCCTAATCTCATTCTGGTCTCCACCCAAATCTAGAAGCTATTCTGGTCACTTACTAAATGGTTCAGAGTAGCACAGCCCAAATGAGGAACATGTTGTCTCCAAAATGCAAATAGGCCAAATAAGTGTCATGCCTCTTTTTTGGTTGTAGGAGGGGCCAGATGCAACAGCTTATCCTTCATCTTAGAAGGGATAGTTCAACATGCTCCACACCACTGGACACCTAGAAATTTTACTGAGGTAGAAAACCCCTCTATTTTTGTTGTATTTATCTCCCATCCTCTGACATGCAAATACCTTACCAACAAATCTAGAGTAGTTGCTGCTTCTTGCTTACTAGGTCCAATCAAATTGATATCATCCATATAATGGTACAGTATTATGTCCTGTGGGAAGAAAAATGATCCAGATCCCTGCAGACAATATTATGACATAGGGCTTGAGAGTTGATACACTCCTGAGGTAGCACAGTGAATGTTTACTTCTGGCCTTGCCAGGTGATTGCAAACTGTTTCTGGTGGTCCTTACTAACAGCTATTGAGAAAAAAGTATTTGCTCAGTCAACAACTGCAGATCAAGTACCAGGGGATGTGTTGATTTGGTCAAGTAATGATACCACATCTGGAATAGCAGCTGCAATTGAAGTCACCACCTGGTTAAGCCTACAATAATCCACTGTCATCTTCCAAGACCCATCTGTTTTATGCACAGGCCAAATGGAGAGTTAAAGGGGATGTGGTGGGTGGGAATAACCACCCCTGCATTCTTTAAGTCCTTTAGAGTGGCATTAATCTCTGCAATCCCTCCAGGAATCTGGTTTTGCTTCTGGTTTACTATTTTGCTAGGCAGGGGCAGTTCTAGTTGCTTCCACTTGGCCTTTCATATCATAACACCCCTCCTCCATGAGTCAGGGAACCAATGTGATGATTCTGCCAGTTGGCTGAGTATGTATATTCCAATTATGCATTCTGTAACTGGGGAAATAACCACAGAATGGGTCGGGGGACCCACTGGACACAATGTGAGATGGACCTGAGGTAAAACTCCTTCAATCACCTGATCTCTGTAAGCCCCAATTCTATTGGACCAGAGTCACATTTTGCATCTCCTGGAATTAATGTCACTTCTGAACATGTGTCTAACCATTCACAATATGTGTGATCATTCCCTTTTCCCCAATACACAATTACCCTGGTAAATGGCCATAGGTCCCCATGGGGAAGGCTAGGAGGAAGATTAACAGTATAAATTTTTCACAGTGTAATAGGGCCCTTGCACAAGCTACCTGGCCTTCTTCTCATTGATGGGACTCTGGGACTGTAAACTGTGTCACATCTGGGAATTGATTAAGGGGCCATGACTCTCTGTTTTTGTAATTCAAGATATAGTTTTGTTAACTTGACCTAGAATACTGCTGCTTATACAGATCAAACAAGAATTTAGTAGACTGCCCATCTATTTTACTTACAGATGCTCCATGATCCACTAGCCAATGCCATAGGTCTCTTCAAGTCATATTATTTTGACTGCTGCTTTGAGCCTGTTTTCCATTATGGTAGCCATGCCCACCTTGTCTTTTGCAATTAACTGCAGCCACTTGACTTCTGCTGACTCTGGATTTGATTATCTCCATTGTGTGTAAGGATTCCAGCTCAGTGACAGCAGTTCCTACAGTAATATCTGACCTACAGAGAAGAGCAACTACAGAGCTCTTTGGGGATGATGGAGATAGTTTCACAAATTTATTCCTCACAATCCTGGTAAAAGGTGTGTCCTCTGGACATTCCAAGGATGTGTGAGCAGGTCTTCCAAGATAAATCCACTCTAACATTCTAATCTCTCTAAGCCTTTGAATCCCCTCCTCCACATTGTACCAGGGCAGTTCTGGCATTTCAACCTTTGGTAATGGTGGCCAACTTTTGATCCATGTTTCAGCCAACCACCCAGACTGTTAATGCCCTTTCTAACCCCTCAAGCTACAACATTGAATGCAGAATCTCTGCTTAGTGGGCCCATATCAGTAAATTCAGCCTGATCTAACCTTATATTCCTTCCACCATTATTCCACACCCTTAATATCCATTCCCACACATATGCCCCTGGTTTCTGTCTGTATAAGTTGGAAAACTCATACAGTTCTTTTGGAGTATAGTGTACTTCTTCATGGGTCACACTTTGTACATCACCCTTTGGGGCCTGTTGGGACTTTAGTCTAGTTATAGGTCTTGAAGCAAAGACTGGTGGTGGGGGTGGGTCATGAAAAGAGTTAGAATTATCCCTCAAGCCATTTACCTCAAGACATCCTATTGCATTTTCATCTCTTAAAACAGGGTTAATCTCTCCAGACAGAGGAGTGAGGGCTACTTCCTCAGAGGAGGTCATTACAGGATTAGCAGGCACTGAAGAGTTAATCTCTTTAGGTTGGTGTTGGATGGCAGGCTCCTTAGGGCAGACTGGAGGTGGAGAAGCTGTTTCCTCAGGACAGCCCTCTACAGGTAAATCTAACAATGACTCAGCAGAATCCAGGTTTCCAATGTCCTCACTGCCACTATTATCAGTCCATATGTCCCATTCCAAGTTTCAGGATCCCATTCTTTTCCAATCAATGCCTTTACTTTAACAGCAGACACCCTGAGAGGTTGAGATTTTAGTTTACACTGTAAATGTGCTACTTGCCCAATGAGAGTCTGTGTCTGTTTTTCAGAAACCTCAAGTCTGCAGGCACAGGAAATAAGATTTTCTTTCAGGGCACACATAGAAACCTTTACATCTGTCATACAGCATTTAAGTTTTGAATTTGAAGCCTTTAGCTCATCCATTTCTCTTACAACTTTATCTAAGATATCTAAGAGCAGCCAGCCAACATCATTATACCTCTTAATTCTGCAACACTCTGTGATGTTGTCAAAAACACTATCACCCAGAGCCTTGTTTCATATGATGGTATGATTAGGAGAATCAAACAGTGCTGTTTGTGTATCTCCTTTGCCAACTCATGCCATGGACTGTCAGTGCCCTCTTGATTATTGGAAATAGAGTCATTAGTGCCTTTGAATCTAATCAGAGTAGAAAGCAAATTGTAAAAGCCCATTTTAAGATTCTGTTTCTCAAGAACCACCTCACTTCTGCTACCAAGTTGTATTAGTTAGGGTTCTCTAGGGAAACAGAATCAATGAGAGGTATCTATGACTATAAAATTTATAAAAGTGACTCATACAACTGTGGATATGCATGATTCCAAATTCTGTAGAGCAGTCAGCAAACTGTCAACTCCAAGGAAGATGGCTGATGAACTACTCAGGAAACGAACTGGCAACTTTGATGAACTCCTCAGGAAATGAATTGGGATCTTTGAGGAACATGTTCGATGAACTCCTCAGGAAACAAACCAACAACTTCGATGAACTCCTCAGGAAATGCTTTGCTGGGCAGCCAAAGAAGTGAAGGTCCTCTATCTGTCTCACTTGTAAGTCTTCAAATGATTAATTGGATTAAATCCAGCCAATTGCATTCTCTCATTGCAGAAGACACACCCGTTGGTGAGTCATCATTCACAGTTGCAGCCAGTTGACTGATAATTTAATAAACCAGCCTGTTGGTTTATTAGCCAGCCACAAATGTCCTCACAGCAATTGTTAGGCCAGACAGCTGGGTGACCACACAGCTGGGTACTATCACATGAACCTAACCATCACACTTGGGGAACAGAATCAACAAGAGATATCTGAAAATATAAGATTTTAAAAAAGTGTGTCTCACAACTTTGGGGATGCAAGAGTCCAAATTCCATAGGGCAGGCAGCAAACTGGCAACTCTGGTGATCCTATTCAAAGAACTCCTCAGGCAGTGAACTGGCAACTCCAATGAAAGAGTTCAGTGAATTTCTCAGGAGATGCTTCACTGGCTAGCTGAAGAAGTGAAGGTTCCCTCTCTTTCTCACTTATGAGTCTTCAACTGATTGGATTAAATCCAGTTGATTGAATTCTCTCATTATGGAAGACAAGCCCTTCATTGATGTAATCCATCACAGCTGCAGTCAATCCACTGATGATTTAATAAACCAGCTTTCTGCTTTATTAACCAGCCAAAAATGCACTTGCAGTAATGGTTAGACCTGTGCTTGCTTGACCAGACAACTGGAAACTATCACCTGGCCCAGTTGACACACGAAACTAACCATCACAGACAGTTTTCTAGATAAAGTATACTGACCCAGTGGTGTTTCTCTTTCAGTGCATTAAATATATGATACCACGGTCTTCTAGACCACATTGTTTCTAAGGCAAAATTGGCCCTTATTCTTATCAAGGATTCCTTTTACCTGACAAATTTCTTTTTCATTTGCTTCTTTCAGAATTCTGCCCTTTTATCTTTGACATTTGGGATTTTGATTGGTATGTGTCTCAGTGTATATCTATTCTGCCTGTAGTACATTGCACTTCTTGTATGTGCATATTCTCTTCTTTAATAAGAGTTGGGAAAATTTCAGCCATTCTTCCTCATTCTACCCCTTTCTGCTTCTCTTCTCCTTCTGGGACACCCATGATGCATGTGCTTGAATAATCATGCTGTGACTAAATTCTGTGAGACACTAATCAAAGTTTCTTTCTATT
This sequence comes from Choloepus didactylus, assembly GCF_015220235.1. Classification (NCBI taxonomy): domain Eukaryota; kingdom Metazoa; phylum Chordata; class Mammalia; order Pilosa; family Megalonychidae; genus Choloepus; species Choloepus didactylus. The sequence continues at coordinate 6,496,169 of NC_051327.1, read as the reverse complement.
CTAACCTCTGCCTTTTCTTCTGACTGTATTAATAACATTGGTCTCTTTTCTACTTCAATTTTTATTTATTTGCCTGTTGAAATCTGCTGTTGTATTCCTCTGGTATGTTTATTTTTGGCTTAAACAATGAGTATTCTCCTGTGGTTTCAGAAACTTGAAGCCTTTCTTCCTCTCTGGGCTGCTAACTTTCTGCTTGGCTGGCAATCCCTCTGTTCCTTTGCTTCCACATCACATGGCACTGTTCTTTCCTTTATCTTCTGGATTCTAGTTAACTTCCACTTTATGGCTCTTCTCCGTGACTTTCTTTTTACATGGACTCCAGTAATAGAATTATTGCACTAGTTGATTCAGTTTTCCACACCTTAACTAAAGATAATATCTTCACCAAGTGCTATTTACAATGGGTTCATACCCACAGGAATGGAATTAAGATTATGAATGTGTTTTTTCTTCTGGGGTACATAAATTAACCTACATAAAGATATTCTAAAATGATTATAAAATAAATGATGCTTGTGTAATTGGTCACTTGGAAGCAAATCAACTTATATTCCTATCAAAACCAATTACAATATAAATTGAAGTTGAAGGAAAGATAAAAATAGAAGAAAGCTTCTGGGGAAAGTATAGATTAATTCTCTGAGCATAAAAAGAGATTAAAGAACTATAAAGGTGTAAAACTGGGAGCATAAATGATTCATTCAAGTCCATTGTGACATGCATGTCAAAAACATAAAGAAAATTACTGACAAATGAAAATCTAATGAAAATATTTAGAACATTTTTAATATTATAGAATATAGCAATGTAGATGTAGAAAACATTGTTGTGAAAAAGAATAAAACCTGCTAAGAAGTTAAATAAAAGGATGTGAACCAATGATTCAGCCTGCAAAAATACAAATGACTTATAAATATGAAAATATGCTCAACTTCACTAAGAATCAATGAGAGTGAAGTTAAAATAGCCAGAAAACCTAAGTTCCCAATAATCAATATGACAAATAAATTACAAATGCCAAGAGTTGATGAGGATATATTAAAATATGACAACAATGAATTGCCAATGGAAGGTGACTTGTCCAATTAAGGGTCTAACCATTTCGTTTGGTTTGTTTTAGGGCTGCATCCACCAGAGACAGAAAATTCTTTGTTTAGGGATCATCCTTCCAAAGGTAGGAGTTTAATTCAAAAGCAACCCTTAATCCTTCTGGTTTAACTATTATTATTCTCATATTCAACTTGGGTTAGTATAATGTGATGCCTAAGGGAGTGTCTTCACTTTAGATAGACCAGGTTTTAACCCTATTTCTGCCTCAGTAACTTTGAGCTCAATACCTAATTTCTGTAAGCTCTTCCTTCTTAATCTGTAACAAAGGAAAAATGATACTAATCACATAAAAAAGTTACAAAATTAAATGAGACAATATGTATTAAATAGTATTAACCAGAGGGAATGTTCCCATTCTTACTAAATGATTTTGAAGGGCTTTTTCAGATGAAACTTTCTTTAATTCAGTATAACTGTATTTTTCAGGTCAAGACTCCAATGTATATTTAACCATCTGCCCTATTATTTGTCACTTAATTCAAGAAACATTACCTAAGCATGATAACACACAGGATCTGTAATAGACATTGCATTTGCAAAGACAGATTACATAGAGTCTTGAAATACAGAAAAACATATTAGGATGAGTAGAGAAATTCAGAAAGTAGATGTGACAGCAAGAAAGTGACTCCAATGAAGGGAGGATCTTATATTTGATTAATTCTTTTAATATCAGAATAAATCTTTATAAATGAGTTTCCAGGGCAATATTTCAAAAATCAGCATACATCCCAAAAATTCAGGGGATAAATATAAAATGCATACAATGAAATTCACTTTTATATATTTGAATGTGGTTAAAAAGGAAAATTAAATTTGTTTATATGTTATTTGGATAAAATTAAAGATATCAATAATATTTTACAACACAAGTATGGATTCCTAAAGCAAAACATGGACTCAAGCTCAAAGTGCTATTATAACTCACAATTTTTAACCCATTACCACATTAAGGACAGGTGTTAATAACAGGGTGGGTATATGGGAACTATTTATTTTCTGCATGATTTTTCTGTAAACTTACAATATCTCCAGTAATAAAAGAGTGAAAAGAAAACCTACATAGTGGGAGAAATTATTTGGAAACCATATAACTGATAATATCCAGATATATAAAGAACTCTTACAAATCAACAACCAAAAGACACCAACCTAATTAAAAAGGGACAAATGCCTTGAATAGATATTTCTCCAAAGAAACATACAAATGACCAATAAGAAAATGAAAAGATGATCAACATCATTGGTCAATAGGGATGAAGTTCTGATAAATGCTGCAACATTGATGAAACTTGAGTACATTATTCTAAGTGAAAAAAGCCAGATACACAACATCAAATATTGTATGATTTCATTCACATGCTGTAACCAGAATATACAAATCTATATAGAGAGAAAGCAGATTGGTTGTTGCCAGGGCCTTTGGAAAGGGGAGAACGGGGAGTGACTGCTTCATGGGTCTGGGATTTCCTTTTGGGATGATGAAAATGTTTTGGAACTAGATAGAGGTGGTGGTTGCATCATATTGTGAATACACTAAATGAAAATGAATTGTTCACTTTAAAATGCTTACTTTTATTTTATGTGAATGTCACCTCAAAAATTGCTTGGAAAAAAATGAGGTTCTGATACAAGCTCCTATGTAGTAAACCTTGAAGACATATTACTGAGTAAAATAATGCATGTACAAAAGAGAAATATTGTATGTCCCTGTTCAAGTGAAATACCTAGAAGGAGAAAAATTCATTGAGAAAGAGAGTAGATTGCATTTTACCAAGAAACTGGGGTGATGGGAATGGAAAATTATTAACTACAGATTTTCTATTTGAGGTGTTGAAAACTTCAGGTAATGCATGCTGAGAGTACAATATTGTGATTGTATTTCTTCCCAGTAAATTGTACTCTTAGATGTGATTAACATGCAAAATTTTGAGTGGTATTTATGTTTCAAAAATTTAATGTTTAAAATATATATAAATATTAGATTTATATTTAGTCTTTGCAAACATAAATTTTAATGGGTCTATTAACTAAATTGAGCATAATCAGGGATGTGGGGTAAATTAAATGAGATATTCACTATTAGGGACATGGTACATAAACATCTCTAAATATATTTATTAAAACCAGCTATCAATTTATAAATAAGGGAATAAATTACAAGTCTGAACTTGTGCTACCATCATAATATCCCTAATTGCTCGGAATAGCAGTATCCAGTAAAGAGGTGCAGCATCCATGGTTTTATGTCAAATGGACACAATTCTCCATTTTGTTGAAGAGAAGAATAGCACTTTTGTGATGGAAACTACTAGGACTGTACCCTAAGCTCATGTCATGCCTTCTGAGAACAAACAGACCTGGTCAATATGGATCCCATGGTGATAAATTTTGGAGTAAATTTTAGGTCAATTGATGGCATAATTTGTTAACAGGTTAGAAGTATGGAAGACAGGAGAGTTCATTCAAGAGGATAAATAAAATGTGGATTCCCCTGACTTTCAGGCTGGTGTTGGGGATCAGAGAATCAGTAAGAAAAAAAAATATTCTTTTTAGAAAAGTGTCTCACAGGGAGATGATTGTTCAGGGGTTGGAGTAACAAGAGGGAACTGTGCCTAATGAGCAGATTTAGGGACGGTGTAAATATCTCCTCTGTTGCAGTTCCTTAAGTTGTGTAACCTTGGGTTGGACAGCACATGGTTTTTCCTTTTTGGGTTCTCTGGCTGGTAAGGAGACTGATGTCTGATTTTTTCTGCTGTCTTTTGTGTGGCTAGAGCTTCCTTCTCCATTTTCAATCACCCAGGGAAGTATTCACACTTCCACCCAAGGACTCTTCTGTCACAGATTCCATCCAGGTGAGCTGTGAGCCCATGCTATCCTGCAGGAAGGATTCAGGGTGAGTGAAAGCAAGTACCTTTAGTTGAGGTTACCTGAGAGCCACTCCAGCCGAGCCAAGACTGGAAAGATCTCTGCTCTTGTTTTCTGATCTGCTTGATGAAAGAATGTTTTCTTTAATTATGTTAAAAAAGAAGTGTCCAGGTGAGTCAGAAATGCAGGGTTCATTGTGGATAATTAAAAGTTGTAAATGGAAGCCAATTTATAAGAGAGAATGGCAGGGAAAAAGCAGTTCCAGGAAGAGCACAACAATGGTTTAAGGAGCTTTGTACTTAAATAGGAACAGGGAAATGAGGTACTAGAAGTGGCAGAATATGCAGTGAATGGGGGCATTTCTTTTTGACGGTTTAGAGGAGGTATATTTAAGGGAATTTTAATTTCTTTTATTGTACCTTTTTACCCCAGTATTTGTGTTTGGTTCCATTTATTAAGGTCTATATCTTTAATAAATTCTCATTTTTCTCATATATGATTTTCATGCGTTCCTTTAGTACTTAATCAGTTGTTCCCATTAGCATATTGAGCATATTTAAGACAATGGTTTTAAAATAAATTGACTTATAGGTCAAATGAAGAGAAAGATATCATCTTTTATTTTGTTCTTTTGAAAGTGCCAGCATATCCTGCATCCTTCCTTATCATGTGTGTTTTTTTTTTTGAAATCTTCATATTTGAATATTGCAGCATGTTAATTCTGGAAATGTAATTCTCCCCCTTTCCCCAGATGCTATTTATTTAACTTTTACTTTAGAAATTATATATATATATATAATTCCTACTTTAACCATTTTCAAATGTACAATTCTGTCTTAGTTTCCAAGCTTCAAAAAGAAATATAATATGGGCTCTCTAAAGAACAGGAATTTATTAGCTCACAATTTTAAGTCTAGGAGAATTTTAGAATCAAAGCATCAGCAATGTGACACTATTTCCCTAATGTCTGTGATGTTTTGGGGCTGGCTGCTGGCAATCCTTGGTCCTCAGCTTTTCTATCACATGCAAAGCACATAGCATTGTCTTCTCTTTTCTCCTTTGGGTACCATTGATTTCTGGCCTCTCCCCAGGGCTTTCACCCTGTGGTCTTTATATTACCTCCAATAATGTTGACTAAAAATAATGCCATCATGTGATCTTATTTACAATGGTATCAAACCTACAGGAATAGATTAATTTTAAGAACATATTTTACTGGGTTTCATAATTCAATCCTCCACAAATTCTGTAGAATTAATTAAATTCAAAATATTGTCTGACCATCACCAATAACCATCATTCAAACATTTTCATCATTTTAAATAAAAGTTGCAAATATTAAGCAATTATACCTTTTTGCCTCCCTCCCCAGAGCATAGCAAAACAAAATCTGCTATCTTATTCTGAAATTTTCTCCTTCCAGACATATTATATAAGCAAGATCGCATAGAATTTTTCTTATTGACTCACTATAATATCTTCAAGTTTCATCTGTGCTGTATCATGTATCAGAACTTCATTCCTTCTTATGGCTGAATAATACTTCATTGTGTTTATATATCACATATTGCTTATCCTTTCATCTGTTATTGGAGCCTTAGGATGCTTCCATATTTTGGCTATTGTGAATAATTCACAGGTATACAAGTATCTGTTCAAGTTCCTACTGTCAATTATTTTGGGTATATACAAGGAATTGGGATTGATGCTGTTCTTTTATCCTTTTAAACTTTGGAAACTCTAATAATTTCTTTCGCTAGTGAATTATCCAAACTATTTATAGAAAGAATATGCCCCTTGACATATTCATTTAAGACTTTCTTCACTGAACTTGTATTCGTCTAGTGTTCTAACAGTGATTTCTTAGAATTCAGTGAGCTTAGAACAACAGCAAAAACCTAAAGGAATTCACCCTTCCCATTCTTTTCAGATTACCTCTGGGCTCCTGTTCTCTTTTTGTGGCTAGACAGCCATACAAAGGTCCTGAGTAATAACCCAAAGCAAAATCATACAGAATCTCATGCCATTAATAAGCATAAATTATTTCCTTCAGGCCTTATCAATAGTCCCCTATAGCAGGATTCCCCATAGGCTTCTCTTCCACCAGTAATTTGAAAGTTTTCCCCTAGTACTCATGCTGTATGTGTGCTGTAACTGGTGAGCATTGGCCACAGACAACTGTGGCTTCTTTGTTTTCTCAAACTGTAAGTGGTAGTCAGCCACTACTATATACAGTTCAAGTTCTGGGAACTTTTGAGACCAAGACAAATATCCTGGACCTGTCCTTCAGTTTGCCAACTGTTAGATTGGTATTAACATATGAGCACACCAATGTATGCATAAGGCTTAATCTGTTCTCTGTGAACTCAGAAATGGACCCACATTGGGAGTGTGGGTGGTGGTGTCCCACCAAATAAGGGTGGGTTAGGGGAGAGTTCAGTCAAAGTTCCATGAAGTTTTCCCACCATTTGTAAGTTGCATTTTCTTAAGTCAGTTCTTTACCAATTACTACCACCCCTTAGCTGTTTTCCAGAGATCTGAAAAGTTGGTTCTGCTACTTTCTTCTGGTTTTCCAGAGATTTTGTGGTAGGACAGAGCCCTAGAGTGTCTCACACTTCCTTCTTGCTTATGTCATTCCATTTCTGTAACTTTTGAGATGGAGTTTCTTTGTCTATCAAAGTCATGAGCATGCACATTTTTTGAAGCTCCTGTGGTTCCAAATACATTGACTTGGAGTTGGAGAGTGGGGACCTTAACCATGCCCCATATGCAAAATGAATTGTCCCAATAACTGCCCATCATCTGTTCTTAAAATTGGGAATAAATTTGTGAAAATATATGAGGCATGCAGTTATGGAAAGTAAAGGGAATTAGCTGACTGCACAGACAAAAACACTGGTTTAATATTTTATAAAAGTCTCAAAATATGTCCATTGGGAAGTCTGTCATTTTCCAGTCTCAATGGATCATATTTGTTGCATTCGCAGAAGAGCAGATTATAAAATGGGAAACTCCCACCAGAAGGACAGACCTATATGAGCTTCAGAATTTTCATGTCATCCTATCAGGTGTTGCACCACTCAAATGATCAAAGCTTGATTCCTTTGATCATTTCTCTTCCCCACAGTACTTCCAATCCTAACTCATATTTGGTATGAAGACAACAGTGTATACTAAAGCATATTCTGGGAAAGAGTCATGTGAAATCATTCAAAGGTGTCAAATAATGAAAATTGTTTAGGACAAGGTTCAGTAAAACTTGTAGTAACTTTATGTTTCTGATGAGGTTAATTGCCTTCATTGTTATATATATGAGGGATAGTAATTTTTCAGCAATTGTTTTGTGCTGTTTTCAGCAATATTATGAATTCTGTAATTGATCCACCCTTCCTTCATTATTCTGCCTAATGTAGAAAACAGAGTCAAATTGGGGACTCCCAATTTAGTATTTGTACAGAGATTTATGATATATCTAGTGTACAATGGTACATGGGGGTTTTAGATCCTACTGGGAGAAGAGACACTTGAAATACAAATAGACAATGGAGAATGAAGAATTGGAAGAGTAAGGGAGTTTTGAGGTATTGAGTCCATTTCCTGGCAGGACTTGTCCCCTTCCAAAATATGAAGATTGAACAGAGATGTGGGTCTCAGCAGACTACATGGTTACCAGCAGTGAAGGCATGGACTGATGTTGTAGTATTTCAGCCAGCTTTATGTGCCTTTGAACACAGGTTTCATCATGGCGACTCTCCTAAGTTACACAGAAAATATTTTTTTTGCTCTTCGTGAATCCCCCTATGTCATGTTCTTGGATTTTTCTCTATATTAACAACTTTACACTGAGGTCTTATATTTAAAGACCTTGTTTAAAGTTTAGATGTCACCAAAGAAGAAATTCTGAAACATCTGTTTATTATCATAAGTAGACATGGATATAATCATTTTTGAAATTTCATGCAAGCAGTTTATAAGTATTGAAATTGAGAAGCTTATTTCAAGAATAGTGAATTTATCTAGAGATGACAGCTTCAGAAAAAGAAGCCCAAATGAAAAAAAAATGGCTTAAAGAATTTATGGATTTATGAATTCACACATCACAGACTTAGGGTAGGTTTTTAAGTGCTAGCACAGCAGCTCACTGACAATGCAGTGAGCTAAGTATTGTTTTCTCATCACTTGATTTCATTCCCATGGTCCCAGAATATGGGCTGCACCTGTAGGCACAGAATCCATATCTCAGCCAGGAAGACTGGGAGAAGAATCAAGGACATAGAAGAAATCAAATTTCAAATCAATTCTGGGGAAAGATCCTTTTATGGAAATATAACATCTATATGGACAATTGCCATATCAGCATAGCAAATTTTCACAAACTGAATAACTCAATGTGCCCCAAACCCAGAGTAAGAAATAGAGCAGGACCAGATGCAGAAGCTCTGCGTGTGTCTGAATATAATCTCTGCCCCTTCCCCAGAGTCCTCATTATCCACAAATCTGACAGCATAGAGTACTTTTTGTCTTTTTTATTTATATCATTCTATCAGCTTTCTATAATGAAATTTCCCATTTTAATCATTTAGTCAGTTAATTGTTTAATCATTTAAATCATTTTAATCATTTAGTCTTTCAGCTCTTTGTCTCAAATTATCCCATTTCAATCATACTAATGCATGTACTTCAACCTTACAAATTATATTAATAATATGACTTTGTATAAATGGAATAATGCAATGTATGTTATTTTGTGCCTGGCTTGTTTTGAAGAACATCATATGGTGAGGTTGTGTTTTTTAATTAGGAAATTACATGTTTAAGTAGATGTGCCCTGTAAGACTTTGGCTTACACATCTTGAACCAAAATTGTTTCACATGGTATGGTAGGCAGAATAATGGTCTTCCAAAATGTCCCTGTCATAATCCCTGAAACATGTGGATAACTTAAAGTATCTGCAACTGAGAATAAAGAGAGAAGGTAGGAATAAGTTTGCTTATCAACTGACCTTAAATAAGGAGATTACCTTGGATGTCTGGATGGGCCCAATGGAATCACAATGGACCTTAAATATTGAGGTATAACACCAACAAATCCATGTCAGAGGGATGTGATGTGTGAAAGAACAGAAAGATTACCATTGTATTGATTTGAACCACTAATTTGTGGTAATTTCTTACAGCAGAAATAGAAAACTGATATATATTGTAAAGCCTAGGTTGTGAATTTTGCTCTATATTGCTCCACTAATAAAATCATATGTCTACTATTAAAACTAAATCCCATATATAAACTGAAATTGAAACCTATCCATGTTTTACACAAAGAATATTTGAATAAGGTAATTTTTAACAGAGCAATAAATAAAGAAATTTGATAGTCTTTATTAAGAGCTGTAATTAAACTGTATTTATCACATTGTGATATTTTATTAGATGAGTATATAATGCATCTCAATAATCAAAAACAAATCCAATAAAATAATTTAAATATTTTTAATTCTTTAAATATTATATTAAAAAGCAGCATTAAAACCAGTGAGGAAATGAAGGATGTAGAAATAATGGTTTTAAGGCAATTCGTTATTTGTTAGAGTAAAATAAATTTTCATTCCTATAGTAACACTAATTACCATGATAACATGATAAAGAAATGCCTAAAATAGCATAAGATTTCTAGATGACAAAAAATTACCTTTCTGAACATAAACTAAGATGGTAGAATCAAAACACAAAGAACTGGGAAAATAATTGATAGATTCATGTCCATTAAGAAACTGCACTTCAAACATTACAAAGTAATAATTTGAATGAAAAAACTATGGAGAACATTTAGAAGAGTATGAAGTGTAAAGAGGTAGATGTAAAGAAGGTAATAAAACATATTTCAGAAGAATAATTATGAGGGAATATGAACAAACATTTCAGAAAGGAAAAAATAACCTGTAAACATGAAAAAGGCTCAAACTCATCATAATCAAAGAACCTCAGCTTAAAATATTATGGAGAGAGATAAGATGGCAGCATAGAGAAGAGTGGAAACTAGTTAGTCCACCCGAAACAACTAATAAACAACAGGAACAACTAGTAAATAACCTGGAATAACTGTGGGGAGACAAATGTGACTGTCCACTCATCATACACCAACCTGAATTGGGAGGAATGCCTGAGATTGCAGCATAAAATCTGTAAGGAAAAACTGTGGCAGACCCAAGCTGCGAGCCCCTCCCTCACAGAAGCCTTGAGTTGGTAGAGAGCAGCACTCTCTGAACAACTAAATATACATCAGCCCAGCTCCAACTGGGGTCTCAATGCTAACTGATCAACAGAGACTGTAAATCTCCCAAAAGCAGACAGAGTCTTTTGGTGATGACTGAACTTAGAGAGTCAGGGGATGTATCTTGTCTTGGCATGGGGAGAGCCCAGAAGATTGGGTGTTATCTCTGGTTGACAGGTGAATCTGGGGGCTGTAGACTGACCCTGAAAGGGGGGATTTCTGTCCCTTTCTCTCTCTCTAACCTGGGCTGCTCAGTGGAGAAAGCCTCAACCATTTTTGGCTCACAGTGCTCTGCAGTAGAGAAAGCCTCAGGTATTTTAAACTCACAGCAATCTGACCCAAACAAGGCTGGAGATAGCAGAATCAAAGATAAAAAGAATCTATTTATATGCAAATGACCACTCTCTAGGGGGCATATCTTCCCAAGAGGAAAGATGTGGGGCCCAGATCTACTACCCACCTTCCATTCAGAACCAGACCCCAGAGCCTGGTGGAAAACAGCCACAGGCCACACCTCCTTACACCAGTCTGGAGTGACAGGCTGACAGGTGCCACCTACTGGGAAGAAAAGAACAGGGTGTGTCAATCCTGTAAGACACACCATCAGGGAAACCAGATACTGAATATTTCCTCCTTCTGAGACGTGAGTCTGTTCTCATCTGGGAGAACCTGATTGCGGTGGCCAAGGAGGTCAGATGTCTAGAAAACAGAAAATGACAACCTGCACTAAGAAGAAAGAAGTTATGGCCCAGTCAAAGGAACAAACTTACACTTCAACTGAGATAAAGGAATTTAAACAACTAAAGCTTAATCAATTCAAAAAGTTTAGAGAAGGTATGGCAAAAGAGGTAAAGGTTATAAAGAAAACACTGAGCATACATAAGGCATACAAAAGGCTGAATTTGAAAGTCTGAGAAAACAACTGGTAGAATACATGGAAATGAAAGGCACAACACAAGAGATGAAAGACACAATGGAAACATACAACAGCATATCTCAAGAGACAGAAGAAAACATTCAGGAGCTGTGGAACAAGGCACCCTAAAGCTACATACAAAAGAACAGATAAAGAAAAGAATGGAAAAATATGAGTTACATCCCTGTTAACTTAAGGAGAAAATGAAATACAGGAATGCGCATATCATTGTTGTCCCAGAAGGAAATGAGAAAGGAAAAGGAGCAGAAGCAATAATAGAGGAAATGATCAATGAAAATTTCCCATCTCTTATGAAAGACATAAAATTACAGATCCAAGAAGCACCATGTACTCCAAAGAGAATAGATCTGAATAGGCTTACACCAAGACACTTAATAATCAGATTATCAAATGTCAAAGACAAAGAGAGAATCCTGAAAGCAGCAAGAGAAAAGTGATCCATCACATACAAAGGAAGCTTAATAAGACTATGTGTGGATTTCTCAACAGAAACCATGGAGGCAAGAAGGAAGTGGTGTGATATATTTAAGGTACTGAAAGAGAAAAACTACCAACCAAGAATCCTATATCCAGCAAATTTGTCCTTCAAATATGAGGGAGAATTCAAAATATTCTCTGACAAACAGATAATGACAGAGTTTGTGAACAAGATATTTGCCCTACAAGAAATACTAAGGGAGCACTACACGCAGTTAGGAAAAGACAGGATTCAGAGGTTTGGAACACCTCTCACAATGTTGGGTGATGGTAGCACAGCAATGTAAGTACACTGAACAAAGATAACTATGAATATGGTTGAAAGAGGAATGTTAGGAGCATGTGGAACACCAGAAGAAAAGAGGAAAGATAGACTGGGACTGTATAACTCAGTGAAACCTACAGGGTTCCAACAATTGCGATAAAATGTACAAATATATTTTTTCATGAGGGAGAGCAAATGAATGTCAGCCTTGGAAGGTGTTAAAAATAGGAAGGTGTTAGGGAAAAATACAATGAACATGGAGACCATAATTAAGGGAATTATTGTATTATGCTTCCTTTATTGTAACAAAGACAATATACCAAGATAAATGCATATAACATGGGCATAGGGGAGGGGTGTGAGACTTGTTTTTGGTGGTGGTGTCTGACTCTTTATTCTACTTTGATCTAAGGTTTTCTTTCCTTTTACTGCTTCTAGCTGTCATGTAATTTTTGCTTTCTTTTTTCTTTTTCTTTTGCATCTCTACCTTCTTTGACTCTTCCTCCTGCTTGTGGAAGAAACATATATATCCTTATATAGATAGTGGTGAGGGTGGTGAATACATATGTGACTATACAGGGAATCATCAGTTGTTTACTTAGGATGGAATATATGGCATGTGAACAAAACCATCTTAAAAAATGGGTTGATTATGAAAACTTGAGGGCAATATTCTGAGTGAAATAAACCAGACACATAAGGACAAATCTTGCAAAGTTTCACTGATAGGAACTAATTATAATATGTAAACTCATAGACATGAAATATGTTACCAAGATATAGAATGAGGCTAAAGAATGGGGAGCTGTTGCTTAGTATGAGTTAAATGTTTAGAAATGAGCAGAGGTGATGGTAGCACATTGTGAGAATAACTAACATTGCTGAATGTTGCTTGAATGTGGTGGAAAGGAGAAGTTCAGAGACATGTATGTCACAAGAAGGAAAGTTGGAAGTTGAAAGATGAGAATGTATGAAACAGTAAACCTTGTGGTGGGCAATGTCCAAGTTAACTCTACAAACATGAGAAATCTCTTTCATGAACCAGAACAAATGTATGACATTACAACTAGAAGCTACTGATAGAGGGGCATATAGGGAAAAATTTACATACCTATTGCAAACTATGCACTTCAGTTAGTAGTATTTCAATGTTCTTTCATAAACAGTAACAAATGTACTATGCCAATACTATGAGTCAACAATTGAGGAAGGTGATTAGGGATATGGGAAGATTTGAATTTCCTTTTCATTTCTTTTTTTTTTTTCTTTGTCTTTATTTCTTTTCTGGAGTAATGAAAATGTTTTAAAAATTGAACAAATATTAATAGTGGTGAAGTCGTATGATGGTACCAGGGGAAACTGATTGTACACTTTGGATCTTTGGGTAATTGTATGGTATGTGAACAATCACAAAAAAAAAAAAAATATGGAAATCTAATTTCTCCAGTGTTAATTCCTGAAAGAAAATAATAACAACCTGGAGTGATGAGGAGGCAATAAAACAGGAAAATTCAAGAACTGCCTATAGATTATGACTTGTACAAGTAAACGATTAATCCTGAGAAGTCTAATCTAGTGTTTTATTTATTTATAAGTATGAACTGCAAGAGACACAAAATTCCTTAGTCGGAGCATTCTTTCAGAAATAGGAGTTTAAGTCAGAAGAACCCCTGTCTACTCTGAGGTTTAACTTTTATATAGGTTTGAGGGGGTCAATGTCACATGACACCTAGATAGTGACATTAATGCAAATAGGTCATCCTTGACCTTGCCTCTGCCTATTCACCAACTCTGTGACCTTGAGCTAGGTGCCTAATTACTGTAGGCTCTGACCACCTCAATTGCAAGTGGACATATATGAAACTAATTGCATAAAAGACTTATTGCAAAAATCAAATGAGATAATGCATATGAAATGCTTAATTAGGGTTGGAAAATGGGAGTGTGATCATCATTATTCAATGATTTTGTGGTTCTTTTCCAGACCAAAGGATTTTATTATTTTCATAAATTTGTATTTTTAGGGTCAGGCTTTACTTTGAATTTAACTAGCACTTATCTTTTGTTCACACTTTGATTAGTATTCACTGTGCATAAACTCCATATAAAGAACAGTACTAGACATTGATGATACAAAAAGGATAAGCTAGAGCTCATAATTTTAGAAAATTCATATTGTTGAATGAATAGAAAAATTCTCTAAAGCAGTGTGAATGAAAGGAAAGTGAGCCAGATGAAAAGGTGGTAGTCTGAAATTCATTCAGTCTGGAAACTCAGAAAACATATCTGTAAGTAAATCTTTAGGAGATTGCCAAAAGAGGCATAACTCATAACTTTTATGGATATATATTACAGGTATGAATTACAATTTTTATTCATAAAATGTCCATGATATCCATAAAAATCACTGTGGGCCAAGATCTCTTTTATATGAGTTGCATTTTTAGTTACAAAGTAAAAAGGGATGATATGATGAAAATTTATGAATTGTAGTGAAGGCAGGAAAGGCCCCAAAGGATGAACAAAGGAAATAGTAGCTTTAAAACATGCAAATTCAGATGAAGTTAAAATGTTGCTTTTGGATCTCTTTATCGTGAACCCTGCTTGTCACAATGGTCCCCCATCACTGAGAGGCAGCTGCTCTGCCTAGGATTCTCCCCAGGGCCCCCTTCATGTCCTTGTTCCTCAGGCTGTAGATGAAAGGGTTCAGCATGGGTGTGACCATGGTGTACATCACTGAGGCCACGAGACTTCTTGATGATGGTTTGGATACAGAGCACAGGTAGACCCCAAGGCCAGTTCCATAGAACAAGGAGACAACTGACAGGTGAGACCCACAAGTGGAAAAGGCTTTATACTTCCCCCCAACTGAAGAAATTCTCAGAATGGAGGTGATGATTTGAGAATAGGAGAGAAGGATCCCAGTGAAAGGAAAAATGCCCATGACACTAGTCACAAAATACGTGAATATGTCATTGATGGTGCTGTCAGAACAGATGAGCTTCAGGACTTCAGAAGGATCACAGAAATAGTGTGGGATTTCTATGTTTGTGCAAAAGGAGAGTCTCAAGATGATCAAGGTCTGGAGCAAAGGCATTGAGACAGTGAGGAACCAGGACCCCAAAACCAGTAGTACACAGAGTCA
Source organism: Choloepus didactylus (assembly GCF_015220235.1). Classification (NCBI taxonomy): domain Eukaryota; kingdom Metazoa; phylum Chordata; class Mammalia; order Pilosa; family Megalonychidae; genus Choloepus; species Choloepus didactylus. The sequence continues at coordinate 6,481,096 of NC_051327.1, read as the reverse complement.
GGAATTCATGGTGATTGTATATTGCAGTGGGTGACAGATGGCCACAAAACGGTCATAGGCCATCACAGCCAGGAGTAAACTGTCCAGGCATCCAAAAACAACAAAAAAGTACATCTGGGTGAGGCAGTCTGCATAAGTGATAACTTTATTATGATTCCGGATATTTACCAGCATTTTTGGGATGGTGGTGGAGGTAACCCAGAGCCAGCAAAGGACAGGTGGGAGAGGAAGAAACACATGGGCATGTGAAGGTGGGGTCAGTGATGGTGGTCAGGATGATGAGCAGTTTCCCAAGAATGGTCACCAGGTACATGGACAAGAATAGCTTGAAGAGAATGAATTGAATCTCTGACATATCTGAAAATCCCAAGGGGAAATTCTGAGACATTTGTTGAATTTTCTGTTTCCATGTGGATGATATACCTGCCAGACCAAAGACTAAAGCAATAATAAATAGTCAACCAAAAGACAACATAGAAATGCATTTGGCTTTCTTTAGATGTGAAGAAAATTAATGATATACCATTTTTGTATACTTATATTCAGTTTGGCAAAAGGATCCTATATTACCCTATTTTATATATGTTTATTGTGTGAGATTCTATTCTGTTTTATTGGACAATTAAGAACATGTCACAGTAGCTCATTTCATTTGGAAACTATAATCAACCCTATTTGATTCAAAATAAAGTAAATAGACCCATCTTGGAGGAAGTAATTGATCAATCAACAAGATTTGCCTTCACAAAGCACTCTGCTGGGGTTCCCTGGGGTTGACAAAAGACAAATTCTTGGTAAAGTCATACAGAAGATAAGGATAGTTGCTTGAGCAACTATCCATTTCCAGTGGTCTGTTGGCTTATGCTATTCATAAGATAATAAAATAAATCAAAATCAATGTTGGAAAGATAAATTATCTCTTACAGATGATGTCTGACAACAGAAAACTCTGGTAGATACAAATTTTTAAGTTATTAAAACCAATACATATTGTTAGTATTTGAATATCAACAAAATATACCGAAATAATTAGCTTTATGATATAATGCACTGATCAGTTGGGATGAAGAATAGAAAAATCTTCTAATTAGAATAATAGAACAAGGATTTCCAATTATCAATACTAGTGGTAGTTGATACTCATTGGGAGAATGCAATGTTCCTGGTCCATTGGACGGTGCATCTTTTCATACATTATTTAATTGCATCATTCCACAACCCTATGATGTAAGCAGTTATTTTTATCATACTCATTTTTCTTATAAGTATTTACGTGCACTGAACAAATGTGGAATGGTAAATGGAGATATAAATGAAGGAATGAATGTGTTCTCACTTTTGAGACAGGAAGACTGAGAGATGGGAGATAGTAGAGACTGGCTGTTTGAGGCAAAATAAATAGAAACTCTATAGGGAAAGGAAGTTCCAGCTGAGAATGAAGAGAAGTCCTGTGACATTGAGTTGGTGATTGAGTAATCCCAGAGTTCAGAGGCAAATGAATGGGGTGAAGAGAAAAACACCTTCCAGAACTAGTGACTTAAATGGTATAGGAATTTTAGTATATGGGACTTTCTCCTCTTTGTCTTCCCCTCTCTTTTGGGAGATACTGTTCTCAAATGCCTCCTCCCCCTCTACCCCTCTGTCTTCGGAATGGGGAGGAGACAGTGCAGACATGTGTGAACTGGATGAGTGTGATGTCTCTGGGAGGCAAAAGTGAGTTTATTCTCAGCTTGGAAATGGAGACTTGTAGGCAAATTTGACAGTGTCATATTGGCAGTCTGGGGTTTCAGCAGTTGATTTCTCAATTTGTATTGTGTTTCTATAGCATTTAAGTAGTTTAGCTGACTTGGAGCAGTGTGACCTAAAAAGACAAGAATTTTGTTTGCTCATTAAATTTGCATGGTGCAAATTTCAGCTCAATGACTGAAACCTCAAGTATAAGAATTCATCTTACAATGCTTTTCGTTCAAAAGTTGTGACATTCACTGTGCAGAATTCCTAACAAAAATTGACAGAGCCCCTGAGATGCCATTTCTCCACAGTCAGAGAGACTGAGGCAGGCATTTGTTCAAGGATCATTAGGGCCCACCGTCTTCACCTAGAGATCTGAAGATGCCACCTGGACACACCTATCCTCACCTGGAACACCATGTAGCATACTGCCACCACTACCTACACCTCCTGAATGTAGACCAAAAACAGCAAAGTATTGATTCACCACAGACATCACCAGACTCTCTTCCAGTTCACATTTGACCCCTTTCATGACCTGGTAATACTGTGTTTAGGTTGCAACTTAAGGAGGGGGTAGTTTTTATCCAACTCATATATGATTGCTTCTTTAAAGTCATAGCATTCCCTGGAAATATGCACAGGAAGACCACCTCAACAATTTCAGCTGCAAATAAAAGCAGTATCAGATGGTGACTTAATAATTGGAGACACCAACATCATGTTAATAATAAAGAAAACAGTTCTCAAATTATGGTGGTGCAGTCCTCATATCTTCACTACTGTGGAGTCAGAAGGGTCTTGCCACTTACTTGGGTTTTGCAGATTTACAACATGATTTCCTGCTGATTAAGGCAGAATGCTTGGATGTTAGTGCCAGGATATACTGTCCCTGCCCTCTGTCCCCCACAGAGGGTCTTCAGCCCACAGTAAGAAACAGTTCAAGAACTTGAAACTTGTGATAGGGTTTCTTAAAGTTAATGGGCTGAAGATGTTGCTCATTACATCACACATTGTGTCCTTTTTAAGATAATCAGAGATCAATGCCTTTATAATTTGTATTGCTATATGGAAGGTTCATGCTTCAACTAGGAACTGGGCCACTTACAATGTATGATTACTGTAAAACTTGTAATCTATAATTGTGACAGCAAGGCTTACCCAATGACATATTTTACCCCCTTATTAATTCTCCCTTCACCTCTGATCCCAGGAAGACACTGTTAACAAAAGCTTTCCTTCACACAAGACTTACCTGACAATCCAGCTTCCACCAATAGCATCACTGGATGGACTTGGCACTAATGGAATATTCTTCTCTGGACAATGTGTGCAGGGAAGATCAAGTAAGTGATGTGCAGTGCTGGCTTTCTGCAGTTGAAGGATTTTGCAAAGCCTCATTGAGGCTGCCCTTATCCTCTGCCTGGTGCTCTGTGGAGGGCAGAATTTACCATCTCAGGGGATCCAGATGCTGAATTCTAAAAATGACTCATTAAATATATTGTTATCTTTTTTACTGTATTTACTTAACAATGGTGCTCCCTGGAGGACCGTGGGCAATATATAAGAGTGATATTTATGTCTGTTCTGTCCCCATAGGTTCAGCTTTGGGGTGAGATGCATATTCCCTTCCCTATCAATGGTGCCATTCCTCTTGAAAAAGACTTTCCCCTGCTGACATGCCCTCTCCTGTAGGGATCAACACATGGACCATTCCAGGAGCCTCTAAGGTGCTGTAAGTGGCACTGAGACCCCATGCCTAACTCAGAGATGTGGGGACGTACTCTGATCACACACAAATCACATAGGAGTCTCTCCAAACCTTCATCCTGGCATCTAGTTTAAACCCCTTTAGCAGTCTCTAGAGAAAAAGGTTGGATTTGCATTTGATTGGGGGTTAAAAAAACTCATTGTTGGTTAAAGTGAAAATTTTTCATGGCACATGTATGCACCACCCCCACCCCCACCCCCCAGGTACAATTCTTCACTCTTTGAATCTGGCATAAACACATAAACAACTCAAACTTACATGAATTTTTTTCTGGCTATAAACCCAGGTAGAATATTCAGAGTTTTCCGTCACCATGTTGGAGAATGAGTCAGCAGATGTTTTATGCAAAGAGCTACATAATAAGTATTTGAGGTTTTAAAAACATATATTCTCTGTTCCAACCACTTATCCCTGTGGCATATGTGAACACAGCTACAGACAACACTACAGGCATGAGTGGGTTCTGTGCATTAGTATCCCATGTCTGCTATAACAAATAATCACAAGCTACATGGCTAAAAACATCAGTAATTTATTCCTTCATGGTTCTGAAGCCCAAAATCCCACAAACAAGTAGACTGCATGGCCATGCTCCCTCTGAAACATGCATGAATGGATAGTTCTTTACCTCTTCTGAAGTTCACTGATGGTCAGTGTTCCTGTACTGTCGCTGCACGACTCCAGTCTCTGATCTTGTCTTACTTGGCTTCCTCCTCTTACTTTTTTGTGTCTCCCCTGTTTTTCCCTTAGATTAATAATTGATGCTCTATTTGAGAACACTCTTGGATAAGCCAGGATGATTATATCAAGAGATGATATGAAGATTATGTGAAGACAGCATTATGAAGAGATTATACACTCTATCTGCAAAGCCTTTTATTCCAAATAAAAGGGATTGGGTTATGAACATACCTTTTGGACCCCATGAGGACCATGGAAAATGTTCAAATAAAACTGTATGAAATGGATATGGGGTGGAAGGTGACCAATGGAATGTCATTGGCTGACCCCTGACTTAGAGAGTAGATTCAGAGATAGGGGCTTAAAAGCTGCAAAATTAAAAGTAAAAATCACATACCTCTTTTTCTGTAGTGGGAGTCACCTGCTGAGGATCATGATGGTCACATTCCTCACACCTTGCCTAACTGACCAGCCCAGAATCATTTCACTGTCAGACCCTCTACCTGCCAACTTCCTTCTCCCAGTATAGCTGCTCGCTGTGCCATCAAGTATCTGAGTTCCATGGAGGGTGAATGGAGACCCAACAAGGAGCTTTCCTTTGGTTTTGAGCTAATGGCTCCAGTAGTCCAAGAAGCAATTCTGTTACTGATGTTCTTGGGTAAAGTCTTTCATGTCCCCACAGCATACCATAAGGGTAAAGACCACCAGCTTAAAATTATGGCCACACTGACAACCCCTGTATACAAGGGATAGACTTGGGATCTCTAAGTTCAGTTTCCTAACCAGTAATAAGAATAAAATCATGTCTACTTCTTAAGGTAAATATTCAGTGTAGATGTGCAGGTTTTAGTTTTACCTGGCAGATATCAGCATTCATTAATTTACCTTCTCTTTCATATCTGTGAATGCAGATACTCCTTGTACTTACTGGTGTGGATGATTCAGCTCTTGCTGCAGTATATTGGGCAGGTCTCTCTATGCTGTGTGTTGGCTTGGACGGTCTCTGCTTCTTTTGTCTCATACACAGGTAGCCAGGGTCAGTTTTTCCACTGAAAAGAGTAAAGCTTGAGAAAAGAATGAAAATGCCCAAGGCCTCCTAAGAGCTTGGATCAGAAATGGCAGGCTGACACCTCCATCCACATGGCATTAGAGAATGCAGAGCACAGGGGCCCAGACATTACCATGGCATGAGCCACTGTGCATTGTGGGGAATGAATAACCAACTCCACAATATTTGCATGCTGTGTTAGCACATTATTTATAGCATATTCCTTTTAGTGGAATCACAACTACTTATATTTGGTATAAAGTCCCTTTTGTAAAATCCACAGGTTCCCTCTCTATATACTTTTCAGTTACAGTCAATAGGAAAATTAAGTGTTTGGCTTCTTAATGCTGTGAAACTCACCATTCCAATATGCAGATACTTAAACCAATAAGCCCCCATATTTGTGTCAGCTGGGTGGATTTTATGTTCTTGTCTAGTTCTTTAGGCATTGGTGGTCATTTTTGCTCATCCAGGTTGTGTTTGCTCGTTTTCAATGCACAGCTATCCATGAAGATGGCCATTGGTAGAAGCAGGTTGCCAGGAGTGAGAGGAAGAAAACAGGTTTCATGAGGTCTGGGCTGGAAAACGTTGTATCACTCTTCCCCCTTTTGTGCAAAGCAAGTCACAAGGCCACACCCATTCACACTTTGCGGAGAGAGCCACAAAGGTGCAGAGTGAATGGTGTTGGTACCAAGGGGTGCAATTGTGCCCATTTTTGAAGACGGAGGACACACAAATCCCAGAATAGCCATCATGAGGTGAAAACACATGTGGGCCTTGAAAAAGAATGTGTGTTTTTGGTGTAACCAGCAGCCCATGTCATTTGTGGTCATGATTTATGGTTAATCCACTCAGTGTAGTTGTGCATTTCTCTCCAGATACTTTGAAGGGCTCAGATTGATGCAAAGAGAATATTGAGAATTGGAGTTCACTGGTACAGAGTTTCTGCCCAGAGGGTACAGTGAAGGGAGAGAGGACAAGGATGCTGAGAACCAATAGAAGAGCCTGATTAATCAGACCATTGGATTGTAGCTTGGATGAAAGAAAGGAAGGGAGGCTGGTTAGAAAGGGAAGAAAAGGGGGAAGGAAGGAAGGAAACAAATGAAGACAGCCAGAAGTAAGAAGAAAAGAGTGAATGAAGAGAAGAAGGAAAAGGAGGAAGGAAGAAAATAAGAAGGATGGAAGGAAAAGAAGCATAAAAAGAATGTGGAAAAGGATGAATGTATAGAAGGAGAAAAGAAGAGCATATTTTAGATGCATGGAAATGTGATTTGAAGTTCACTGGGGTGGAAACATCTTGGAAAGTATGTCACTTGGAATTTATATCTTCCTGCATTCCAACCTCTGACATCCTACTCTCTTTCCATGGTCCTCCTCAGTTGTATTCACATCTGTAGACACTGTTGTCCTTTACAATGTGGGCTCACCCTTTTACTCATTTCATTATCTACCCCCATTTCCTCAACTTCTCCCCTATTCCACATAAATTGCAGGATATCCTTATATCCTGCCAAACTAATCATGTCAACTTACCATCAAAGTATTTCAATGCTCCCTAGAAGTTGTGCTCAACTAAAATTTCTTCAGTGGAACTACACATCATGTCTGCTGAGATATTACTTCTTTGTTCCATCCCTTAGGGGGAGTTTTTCCTTCTTATGCTCAAATGAATCTAAATTGTAATTCTTTAGAAACAACTGCTCCCACTGCAATATTTTGAAATCTTCAACCTTTATTCAGTCTCCCAATGTTACTTGCATCTTTAACAATACACCAACCTTTAAATATCCTCATCAAGCCAAATTGACTAATAGACAAATTCCATGCAATTTATTTAACTATGGTGTGACATTTCTCTTCTAAACGTTTGTTTCACAAAGCTCTTATTCCTTAGATTCAGTGCCCAAACTCTCTCTGACCTTCCACCAACACTAAGAAATTTATTATTATACACCCTCACCTATTAATGTTTAACATGTATCATGTGGCTTCTAAATAAACAGACAAAAACTAACACCACATACACCCATGTACAGATGACACCCTCATGTCCATGACCATCTTGCCCTACAGATTATCCAGAGTGTGAGAGGAGAGGTTCAGGCTTATCAATACAAACCTATTGTTTTAAAATCCACTTTTATGTCCCACAATTTAGAAGAAAGGGTGACAGACAAGAGTGAATATGGAGGACACTAAGCTAACCAGAAATTATAAATAGATGAATTTTCATATCTATAGAGCAGACAGGGTTCATGGAGGAGGCAAAAGGAACAAGGACTGTCACTGAAGGGGAATGGCTGGTTACATGGGAGATGATGAAAACTGATCTAGTCTTTCAAAGAACTACAAATGGACATGGGTGTTATAGGGAAGCTGATATTGACACAGAATGAATAAAGGGCTTTAGTGTTGGCAGCTGTGCATTAACTGATGGGATTCTGCCATCACTTCTTTTTCAGTGCACTTGGAAGAACCCTATCCTATAACAGAGTTTGTTTCATTTACCCCTTCCTGGAACCAGTCCACTTTTGCTGAGAGCACTGCCTTTGCTTTAACACATGTATGACTATGAGTTCATAATCTGAAAATAATGTTGTTTCTTCTTGGAAATTCCTCTAATCCTGGTGAAGTTTAACTTCACAATATTTAGGCCATCTTTTTTTTCTAGATTCAGAGACTTACTTCAGTTTCTGTATTCAGGATTTTTATAGACTTCTTTATATTTATTAAATTAAAAGCAAATTATCACAATTTCAGAGAGTTGGATAGGCAGAGAGCATATGGAGACTAAAAATGGCAGTGTTCCTGCATCAATGACAGTTAATAATTAGATTATTAGTATCATGATAATTTATTGTTTCATTTAGTATGCCAAACTCACATAAAATCCTTCTGTCCCCTAATAAAAATTGTAAGAGGAGAGTTAGGAAGGAGTATTTCACATTATCTCTTGCTTATACAAGTGTCCTTAGAGCTTAAAAGCTTGAAAGGGAGAGAAGTCAATACGTTACTTCAGTGGACAGAAAGCTTTCTCTGTAAAAGTTATATAAGAAATGTTTTATGCTTTGCATGGCAGATTATATCTGTGGCAACTATTCAACTCTGCCATTGTAGAAAATAGGCAGTCAGAGACAATCCATCAATGAATGGGTATGAGGGCATGTCAATAAAATTTTATATACAAAATATATTATGGGTGAGAAAGAACTTGCTGGCCAAATTCATATTGGAAGCCAGTCTAGATGAAACAGTGTCTTAATAAAAGGTCAAAATCAAGACATGGTAAGTTATACGGATTCCAAAATTGGAGGACTTTATATTGATCCTCGAATATCTACAAGATACATGTGAAATGCCACCCAAAGATTTGGGCTTTCATAATCATGACAACCCTCAAATGGCATCATCTGTGGGTGCCAACCCTTCTACCATAGAGTTCCCCAGGACCCCCTTCATGTCCTTCTTCAGATTGCTGATGAATGAATTCTTCTTGGGAGTGACCATGGTGTACATTACTGAGGACACCAGAATTGTAAATAAATGAATAAACTGTGCTCCAGTGACTGGTATGCATTTGAGCTGAAAGGTGAGAGATGCAGTCCCACAACCTGAGAAATGGTTAATCTGGAGGCCTGAGAACTGCCTGACTCACTGTGCCTTTAAGTGCACTCCCTGTGGAACTGCACAGAGCATGCACCCCAGTCACAGGGCAGGCTCTCCCCAGTGCACATGGAGATATGCTGCACTGATTGGATTCCCACATTGCTTGAACCCTTCCCAGTGCACAGGTGTATTTGGGGGAAAGCTGACTTGAGGGTAAAAGGTAGATCAAAAGCACCATCTGCTGGGAAGACAGGGAAAGTGCACTCAAGCAAGCTATAGTTCTGCCAAATTATATATAATTGTTCATATAATCCTGCATATACCAAAATAGCCTTATCAAGAGAAGCAAATATCCTGAAGCCAACAGGAAATCATAAAGCACATAAAGAAACAAGAAGATATGCACAAGCCAAATGACCAAATTAAAAAGCCAGAGGAGACACATCTGGGACAATTAATCAAAAAAGTATATACAATTCTCCAAATCTACTTCAATGGGTTGCCTAAAAGCTTAAAATACATCAAGAAGAATTTAGTGGGGCATAAAGAAGAATTTGAAAAGGTAAATAAAAATAGGTCATCTTATGGAAATAAAAGCTAATGTAGATCAAATTAAAAATACACCCAAGACACACAGAAACAGATTTGAAGGGGCCAATGAAAGAAGTGAATTACAGGTTATGAAAATTGAATGCAAATAGACAAAAGAACACATGTTGAAATAGAATTTGAAATGAATCTTAGGGAAATGAAGGATAACATGAAGCATGAAAATATCAGAATCATTAATGTCCCTGAAGGAGAAGAGTAAAGTGCTAGGGAGGGTATTTGGGGACATAGTTGGGGAAAAATTCCTGAAACTTATAAATGACATAAATATGCAATAAAAAAGCCCAATTAACATCAAACAGAATAAATCCAAATAGACCAGCTGTGAGACATAGACTAATCAGATTATCAATGCTCAAGAGAAGGAGAAATTTCTGAAAGCTGTAAGAGAGAAGCAATTCACCACATACAAGGAAAACCACATTAAGACTAAGTACTGCATAAACAGCATGCACCATGGAGGCAGGAAGGAAGTGGTATGGCATATTTAAGATTCTGAAAGAGGAAAAATGCCAGCCAAGAATTCTTTTTCTAGAAAAGCAATTGTTCAAAATTGAAGAATTGAAGGACAGATAGCCAGGACCTGTGTGGAACAGATACCTCATGAAAATCTCTGTTCAGTCACAGATCATACAACAGTCTTGAACATGTGGAGCACCTGAGACCAGTGAAAACTAAGATTTCACAACCAGGGGGCCCACACACCTCCCTGCCAGGAATGTGGATGGTTTTGTGGCTGATTTCCTGAGGGAGGAGGGGCTGTCAATGCTGGGAACAAAGAGGGTGGCTCAACCTGGCCCCACTTGCAGAACTGATTAACAAACTCAGACTGCTGAACAAAAACTCCAAGCATACATAAACTGAGATCAGACACTGGAGAATCTGAGAGCAGTCAGCCTGGGTATAGGGGAGACAGGGCTATAAAAAGAGCAAAAAATAAATACAGAGAACCTTTTTTTTTGCTCAGATGTGGCCTTTCTCTAATCCCAAGTCTGCAAATAAATTCATCACACTCCCCCTGACATGGGACTGAACACCCAGGTGAGTGAGTCTCCCAGGCAACATGGATTACAGATTCCGGAAATGAGCCTGACCCTGGCATTAAGGGACTGAGAATGCCTTTTGGCCAAAGAGGGACATAAAAGTCAACAAAATAAGATTTCACTGGCTAAGTTATTTCAAATAGCTTCCAGAGACACTCCTGGGAGTTACCCCTACACAAGTTTCAGCCAAATGGCCACAGTATGCCAAGCTCTAGTCAACAGTAGTCCCCAAAATAGTAAAGAATACCTAGGACCCTACCTGAGATTCTATAAATGTTTCACTCACTAAGCTAAGTTTTCAGAAAATTAAATCCTCAAGTGTGATTTTATGCCAGATAATTCCCCAAACCTGGAGGCAACAGACTCTTCAAGAGCATCAGTCAGCTGTGTACCTATTTCCAAAAATGTCAACACCCCTTTTCAACATGAACATGTTAGGGTGGTTACTGCCTAGACATCCCTGATGATCAAGAGAGTGGTTAAATGGGATGAAGGGGTAGCAAGAGAGAAGATAGAATTTAACGAAGGATTACAAATATTGAATCTTTATATCATCATTTTCTTAGTTGGTACAGTATTAACATAGCTAGAAAGAATAACTGAAATTGTAGAACTGAGGCACACAACATACCTTGAAATTTGCCCTATACCTGTGTGTTAAATTGTGCCTGGAAAGTTATCACCTCTCTGTACATATGTTATATTTCATAATAATTAAATATCTCAAATATGATAGTGTAACCCACAGCATTCTTTGAATTTTCTAATATAACTACTATTTAAATTGTACTTTGATAAATATCATCTCTGCCTCTTTCTTTCTCTCTCTTTCTATATACACACACACATATATATTATATTTCACAATAAGAAATAAATTGTGGAACTGTAACCCATAATATTCTTTGAAAATTCCTCTACAGCTACTCATTAAATTGTACATTGAATATTATCACTTTTCTGTAATATACATATATATATATATATATATATATATATATATATATATTACATTCCACAATGAGGAAATAACTGAAACTATGGAACAGTAACCCATAATATTATTCAAAATTTGGTAGCCCATAATATTCTTCGAAATTTGCTCTGGACCTACTTTTAAAGTTTCTCAGGCAAGATTGAGAAAAACATAGGAAAAGTCGGGGAAAGGACAAAGAGAAAAGAAGAGTTTACTATGTAAGAGATAGAGCTTTTTCATGATGTGGGTATCCTTATTGAAATATGGAATCTTGGTGTACATGCATTTATGTTCATTGGTGTGCAGGACTGTGTTGTGTGTCCCATGTTATTTTATTGACTCAATTCCAGTGGTGCATACAAATGTGAGTGCTTTTGTTCCTCTGAGCAAACTGTCTGCCCTTCTCTAAATATCATAGAGCTTTAAAGATAAGGTGAAAGAGCAAACATTGTACTTTCTGTATTATTCTGTACAGATCATCAAAATTTTCATGAATCCTCATGGTCTAAGGAAGATTGATAAAAGTGTTTAGATTTCTGCCTCCAAAACAACACCTGAATGGGGAGTTCTGATTTAGGTTCAGTTACACCTCAACAACTGTGTAGGACTTTCCAAACTCTCCCAGTTATCTGGAAGGGAATCTATACTTGGTCAATTTTAAGGGAAGTTATCTGAAATAAATGTCCATATCTGGTGATTATCAATGCTGCCTTAACATGCCTGAAGGCATGCAAACAGTAGAAAGCAGCAGCCATCTGAATACCCTCATATCTGTTAATTTTGATTGCTGTATCAGCTATTGCTCCACGTGACTTCCCAAAAGTAAATGGCTTAAGATTCTGCGTTTACTACTTGATGTTAGTCTAAGGTTTAAGTTCTTTTGATCTCTACTCCTTCCTAATGAGTCTGTGGTCAGTTTTGAATTGGATGGGGCTGCTTTGATCTTCTTGGCTAAGCTCTCTCAATCTTGGTGGAAGAATTTGCTATAAGCTGGACTATGGTGACTTTAATTGGGACAAGTGACCTCTCCTCCACATGTCTTCTCAGCCTCCTGCAGGCCAGCTTCTTCTTGTACACATGGCTGAGACCAAATTACAAGAGGGACATCCAGAAACATGCCAAAGACTCCTGAGTTACCCTGACAATTCTGATATACTCTGCTGGGCAAAGCAAAAAAGCATCCTCATTCCCACCAAATCCAAAGGTGGATCAAGAGACTCCATCTCTTTATGCATGGAACTGCATATTCGTATTGCAAAAGCCACTGTATACTGAGAAAGTTGAAAGACTGGAGCCATTTTAGCAATCAGTCTACTACAGGTGCGCATATCAATACAATTGCATTTTATTTTAATATTTCAAGGACTAAGCCTTAAAGCACAATGGAGAAGGAAGTGAGAATTAAAGTATAAGTTTAATGAGAAGCTATGGAAATTCTACCATAGACCATCAAGTCTCATGCAGAATTATGTATTCTCTACCTGCTTCTCATCTCCAGTTCACCTTCCCAGGCTAAGAAGAAATATCCTATTTATTTCCAGATACCTTACTGAGTCCAGGGACTTCATGTCTGTCTCATCAATGACAAGAACTAAAGACTACTCCTTCTCTGTTCACATCTTAAAGTCCTAATGCCCATATTACCTTTTGTTTAATCATCTTTCAGTCTAACATGTATGTTAATTTTTCTATTCCATTACTGATACCTGACAGTGTTGAATCCTACTGGGAGATCAGACATATGAAATGAAAATGGACAACAGAATTCAGAATTGGAAAAGGAAGGGAGTTTTGAGGTATTAGGTCCATTTTCCTTTCAGAACTTGTCCCCTTCCTAAATGTGAGGATTGAACAGAGATGTGGGGTGGCAGCAGGGGGGGCGGGTCTCAGCACACTACATGGTAATCAGCAGCAAAGGCCTGGAGTGATGTTGTAGTATCTTGGCCAGATTTTTGTCCATTTGAACACATTGCCACTTTTTCCTAAGTTATGCAGAAAATGTATTTCTTGCTCTTTATGAGCTCCCCTATGCCATGTTCTTGGATTTTTCTCTATATTATTAACTTTCTCCAGAGGTCTTAAAATTTTTAAGAAGATTATTCAAATTTAGCAGTCATGGTTGAAATTTGGGATGAAATTCTTAAACATTTGTCTACTATCATAAAGTAGATAGGGGCATAATCATTTAAAAAACCCATGCAATCCTTCAGTAAGTGGTACAGTTGAAATTCATCTAAATTATAGCAAGAATTGTGAATTTAGATACAGATGAGAGCTTCACCAAAAGAAAGCCCAACCAAAACAGTGTCTACAGAATTAATTCTTTATTAATCCACACATCTCAGATTTAGGCTAGGTTGTCTAGTGCCAATAAGGAACCTCAGTGGTATTGCTGAAGACTCAGTGTTCAAGAACTTTTCTCATCACTTGGTTTTCATTCTCATTGTCACATAACATGGGTTGCACCTGTAGGGAAATAATCCATATCTTAGGAAGGCTTCTATAAGTATCAGTGTAAAACAAATGGAATGCCAGATGGATTGTTGGGAAAGACCTTCTATTGAAGTATCATATGCATATGGACAAATGCCATATCATAAGCTCAGAAATTTTCAAAACCTATATAATTTTATTTACCCAGAACTGAGTCTGAGAAATAGAACATTAGCCTCAGAAGTTCCCTGTGTGCCTGAATTGTATCTCTCCTTTCCCCAGGGTCATCACTAGCCACAATTCTAGCAACATAGAATACTTTCGTCTTTCATTTTTATGTCAGTCTCTCTCTCTCTGTCTCTCTCTCTCTCTATGAATATATATATATATTATACACATATATATTAGCTAACTATCTGAAAATTTCTCATTTTAATGATTTTAATGCATAGACTTCAGTGCTGTTAATTATATTCACAATTTGACTTTGTATAAATGGAACCATACAATGAAAATCCTTTTGTGTCTGGCTTCTTTTGAACAACATTATACAGTGAGGCTGTCTCTTTGTTATAATTAGGGAAGTACATGTTTAGGTAGAAGTGCCCCTAAGACTCTGGCTCACATGTCTGTATCCAAATCAGTTCACTGAGTGTGGTGGTCAGAATAATGGTCTTCCAATATGTTCATGTCCTAGTCCCTGATACCTGGGAATAAGGCAAACTTCCTAACCAGGGAGAATAAAGAGAGCAGGTGGAATTAATGCTTCCCATCAACTGAAATAAGGAGATTATTTGGATTATCTGGGTGGACCCAATGTAATCACAAATGCATTTAAATGTTGAGGAGGAAGGCAGAGAAGTATGTGTCAGAAGGATGTGATGTGAGAGAGAATTGACTGCCCATTACTAGCTTTGAAGATGGAAGGGGGCATTGAATTAAGGAATTCTCTAGGATCTGGAAAATGAATCCTTAGAGCATTCAAAAGTATCATACCTCTTTTGACAAAGTAGTTTAGTTTGACCCACTAATTTGTGGTAATTTTTTACAGTAGTAATAGAAATCTGATTCATAATTTAAAGCCTAGATTTTGGATTTAGCTAAATATGTCCCCAATAACAAAATGAGATATCTGTTATCATGCTAAATTTCAGATGAAAACTGGAAATGCAAACGTATCCATGTTTTACACAAAAAAATAATTGAACAAGATAATTTTAGTTGGGGGAATAAATAAGGGAGATTTGTCAGTATCTTTATTAATATGTGTAACCAAACTGCATTTATCAAAACATTGTGGAATTATTGTGTTAGGTGAATGTAAATATTAATGCATCAGAATAATCACAAATCCATTCAAATTATGATTTGTTATATCAAAAGGGCATGAAAACCTATGAGTTAATTAAAGATATAGAAATAAATTATTTCAGGGTAATTAGAGATTCATTGAAGGAAAAATAAGTTTACATTCATATATTAACAGTGGATCCCATGACACTGATTTTGGAGTAAGGTCTAAAATAGCATAAGATTTCTAGATGAAATATAGCTTAACATTTTGATCATAAACTGAGATGGGAGATATAAAAATACGAACTAGGATAATAATTGATGAAGTCATGTCCATTAAGAAATTTTACATTAAAATTTATAAAATAAATGAAAGCAAGTCAAGAATGAGAGATAACATTTAGAATGGACTGTACGGTATGAAGTTCAATAAGGTAGATGTAAAAAGTTGCTTTAAAACATAATTTCAAAAGGATATTCATGAGAGTAGGTGAACCAACATTTCAGGAAGAATAAATAATAAATCCTAAATATGCAAAAAGACTTAACTTCATAACAATCAAACAATCTCACCTAACAATATTATAGAAATCTAATTTCCCCAATGCTAATTTGTAGAATAAAATAAAAGCAACCTGGAGTGGTGTGAGGCAATAAAAGAGGAAAAATCAAGAACTGCCCATTGAATATGACTTGTCCAAGGAAAGGGTTAATTCTGAGGGGACTAAACAAGTATTTCATTTATTTGAAAGAATGAAACCCCAAGAGACAGAAAATTCCTTGGTCAGGAGTAATATTTCAGAAATGGGTGTTTAAGTCTGAAGAACTGTCTCCTTTGAGGTTGATTTTTTATTACTATAAGGTTGTATGGGGGTCAACGTCACATGACACTTAAGAGAGTGATTTCAATGCAGATAGGTCAGGCTTGATCTTGGCTCTGCCTCTTCACCAACCATTTGACCTTGAGCTAGATACCTAACTACTTTAGTATCTTATTACCTCAACTGTAACTAGACAAGCATGAAACTAATCACAAAAAAGACATCACAAAATTCAAATGAGATGATTGTTTGAAATGCTTAAACAGTGTTGGCAATTAGGAGTGCTGTCATTATTATTCAAACTCTTTCAGTTTCTTTCCAGACCAATGGCTTTTATTAATTTCATAAATTTGTATTTTAGGGCCAAATTTTCCCCAAATTTACCCACTTACTTATTTGTCACACTTTTAAACTAATTTTCACCGAGTAGAAACTGCATACAAAGAACAGTACTAGACATTGAAGTTATAAGGATAAAATAGTGCTTATATTAAAAAATCATATTGGGAATGAATAGAAAAATTCACTAAAACAATGTGAATGAAAGGAAAGTGAGCCAGATAAAAAGTTTGGTAACTTTTGAAGATCATTCAATCTGGTAACCCAGAAGACATTTCTCTAAGCGAATCTTTAGGACATTGCCAAAAGAGGCATAAATCGTAACTTTTAAGGATATATGTTGCAGGTGTGAAATACAACTTATATTCACAACATATCCACAACATCCCTAAAAATTACTGATGGTGTGTCAAGTTCTACTTTATACAAAACACATTTTTATTTATAAAGTAAAAAAGGGACAACATGATGTAACTTTATGAACTGTAGTGAGGGCAGGAAAACCCCAAAAGACCATCAAATGAAACGGTTGCTTTAAAACATGTAAATACAGATGAAGGTAAAAAATTCCTTTTTCCTAATTATTATGAACCTGCCATTCACTATGGTCCTCCATCACTGAGAGGAAGCCACCATGCTGGGGAGTATCCCCAGAGCCTACTTCATGACCCTGTTCCTCAGGCTATAGATGAAGTTGTTCAACATGGGGGTGACAAGAGTGTACACATTTGAGGCCAACAGACTTGTCCTAGAGGACAGTGTGTCTGCAGAGCACAGGCAGACCCCAAGGCCAATGCAGTAGAGAAAGGAGACAACTGACAGGTCAGAATGATAGGTGAAAAAGGCTTTATGTTGATCCCCATCTGATAAAATTCTCAGAATGGAAGATTTAATCAGAGAACAGGGGAAGAGGATTCCAGTGGAAGGAAAAATACCATAACACTAATAAAATACACAGATATGTTATTGATGGAGGTGTCAGAACATGTGAGCTTCAGGATTTCTGAAGAGTCACAGAAATAGTGGGTGATTTCTGTGTTTTTTCAGGAGGAGAGTATCAGTGTTTTCACAGTCTTGAGCATGGAGAAAATGAAACTGAGGCACCAGGACCCCAGAAGCAGCAGTCCACAGAGTTGGGGGTTCATGATGACCATGTAGTGCAGAGGGTGGCAAATGGCCAGATAGTGGTCATAGGCCATTGCTGTCAGTAGCATACTGTCCAGGCATGCAAACATAGACAAAAAATATATCTGGGTGAGGCAGCCTGCAGAGGTTATGATTTTGTTCTGCATCTAGATATTTACCACCATTTTTAGGGTGGTGGTGGAGGAGAATCCAAAATCAACAAAGGGCAGGTTGGAGAGAAAGAAGTACACTCGTATGTGGAAGGGGGATTCTGAGATTATGGCTGGGATGATGAGCAGGTTCCTGGTGGAGGTGACTAGGTACATGGACAATAACAGACCAAAGAGATTGAATTGAATCTCTGACATCTCTGAAAATCCCAGAAGGAGAAATTCTGAAACATTTGTTTGATTTTCTGATTCCATGTGGCTGATATATCTGCCAGGCCAAAGACAAAAGCAAGAAGAAATAATCAACAAACAAACAATGCACAAATGTGTTTGACTTTCTTTGGACATGAAGAAATTAATAATATACTACTTTTGTTTAATTATCTAACTATGACCACTATGTGGCCATTTGCCACCCTCTGCACTACATGGTCATCATGAACCCCCAACTCTGTGGACTGCTAGTAGACAAGATGATCTTGTACTACCTTATTTTTCATGTGTCAATTCTGTGGGGTTCTATTCTTTTCCATTAGACAATTTAAACACCTAATGTAGTTAATTTCTTTGGGGAAATATATTCAAATATATTTGATTCAAAATGAAATAGAATAGATCCATACCCAAGGAAGTAATTGACCAATCAACAAGACTTGCCTTCACAAAGCACTCTACTGTGGTTCCCTGGGGAAGACAAAAGAAAACTCTTGTTAAATTCAAAAAGAGGATGAGGATACTTGCTAGCACCACTATCCATTACCAGTGTCCTGAAAGCTTATAATATTTATAAGAAAAAAAATCAGAGTCAATGTTGGAAAGGCAAATTGCCTCTTATGGATGATTGACAACAGAAAACATTGATAGACAAACTCTTAAGTTATTAAAACTAAATATGATGGTATGTGAGTGTCCACAAAATATACCATAATAATTAGCTTTAACATACAATTCACTGACCAGTTAGGAAAAAGAATAAAAACAACTTCCAATCAGAATAATAGCATAAATATAATTCAATCATCAATACCAATGATAAATTATACTGACTGGGAAAGTGCCATGTTCTTGGCCCATTGGGCAATGCATCTTTTTATGCATTATCTAATTACATCATCCCAACCGTGTGAGGGAGACAGTGATCTTTATGATACTCATTTCACAGATAAATATTTGTGTCCAGTGAATGTATGTTGAATGAATAAACACAAATACAAGTGAAGGAATGTGTGAGTTCTCATTCGTGATAAAGGAAAACTGAGAGATGTGAGAGAGGAGAGACTATTTGAGGCAAAATAAAGAGAAGCACAACAGAAAATGGAGGTTCTAGCTGAGGAGGAAGAGAAGGCCTGTGACACTGTATTTGTGAAAGAGCAAGTCCAGTGTTGAGAGGGAATGGAATTCAATGATGAAAAAACACTGCCCAATGCTTTAGACTGAAATGGCATAGGGATCTTTGTATATGAAGCTATCTCTTCTCTTTGTATTCCTCTGTCTTTTGGGAGTTGCTGCTCACTGCAGCCTCCTCTCTCTCCACCCATCTGTCTTCAGCACAGGAAGGAGATAGCACACATATGTGTTAGCTGGACCAGTGTGACACCTCTGGTAATTACAAATAAGTTTTTCCTCAGTCTGGGAAGGGCAGGCTGTAGGCAAAGGACATGAGATAATATTTGCAATTTTGGGTTTCAGAAGTTGATTTCTCAATTCTTGGAGAGTTTCTATAGTCTGAGTAGCTTAGCTGGCTGGTAGCAAGGGGTCTATGAAAATTAATTTTGCTCATTAAATTTGCATGGTACAAATTCTGGTTCAATGACTGAATACCCAAGTGCAAGAAATCTTCAACTTACAAGAACTTTTCTTTTATAAGTAGTGACGTTCACTGCTTTACTGAGGCATGCATTGGCTAAGGGTCATTGGCTCTAGTGCCTTCCTACAGAGATGTGGAAATGCCACCTGAACACACCCAGCCTCACATGGAACACCCAGGAACATCTCACCTCTGCCACTAAGATCTCTTGTGTGTTACACCAAACAAAGGAAAACACTGCAGATGAGAGAGGTAATGAGAAAATCTGAATATCCAGTTTCAGCACAAACTTCATGGATCTGTCTCTGACTTTACTTCTGACCTCATCCAGAACCTGGTAATACTGTGCTCAGGTTACAAATAACATGGATTGGGGAGTTTTGTTTCCAAACTCATGCATGATTGCTGCACAAATATCACAATGTGACTTCTTAATTGGAGACTTCAAAGTCAAGTTAATAATAGATGAAACTTCCCCAAATTATGTTGTGCCATTCTCATGTCTTCACTACTGTGGTATAAGAAGGCTCTTGTTACTGACTTGGGTATTCCACTTTTACCCAGGTCATGGTTTCCTGTTGATTTATGCAGAATGCTTGGATATCGGGGCCATGACATAGCATGCCTCCCCCTGCCTCCCACAGCAACAGTTGCTGTAGGTCAGGTCTTCAGCCCATAGTAAGAAACAATTCACAAACCTTGAAGTTTGATGGGGTTTCATGGAGCTAATTGGCTCAAGACATTGTTTGTTATATCACACAGTGTACCTTTTCAAGAGAATCAGAGAGATCAATGCCTTTTTTATCATTGTTGTATGGAAGAGTCATCCTTCCATAAGGAAAGTGGCTTGTGAAATGTGTAATCAATAATTGTGCCAGTGATTGCTTCCTGGTGTCTCTGTTCTCTTCCTTATTAACTTTCTCTTCACCTCTGTTACCAGGCAGACACCATTCATAACAGCTTTCCTTCTCCCAGGCCTTCATGAACACAGGACCTACCAGATATCCTGACTTTCCTGACAGCCTCAATGGATGAACTTGCCTCTACTGGAATATCCCTCTCTTGACAATGTGTGTAGGAAAGGCAGGGAGGTAGCATGTGGTGCAGGATCCTGCAGTGGAAGGATATTTTGCAGAGCCTCAGTGAGGCTCTGATGCCTGAGAGCCTCTCTGAGGCCTGATGCCCTGCAGAGAGGAGAATTTATCATCTCTAGGAATCCAGAGGCTAAATTCTCAATGCTACTCATTAAATTTATTGTTTTCTTTTTACCCGAGTCTGTCAGCAGTTGTGTTCCCTGGAGTCACATGGGGTGATAAGTCAAAGTAAGTACTTATGCCTACTCTCTTCCCATGGGTTCACCTGTAAGGCCAGATGCATATTCCTTCACTACCAAGGATCCATTCCTCCTGAAAAATACCTCCCCCTACTGATATGCCCCTCCTGTAAGGATCAACACAAGGACAGCTCATGGGCCTCTGAAGAGCTGTAAGTGACAGAGTCCTCATGCCTGACTCAGAGATGTCCTCTGACCACATCCAACCCACACCGGATCCTCCCTGTACCTTCACCCTGGCAACTACTGTAAACCCTGTGGGCAATCCCTAGAGAAAATGGGAGGCTATTGCAATGACTCAGGGTTAAAATAGCTCACTTTTTGTCAAAATGAAAAGAAAAAAATTTTATGACAGAGATCCCCCAGGTCCAGATTGTCACAATCTGAATATGCGATAAACACATACACACTTCAAACTCACATGTAAACCCAAATAGAATATTCAGAGCTTTCCTTCAGCATCTTATAGAAAGGGTCAGCAGCCATTTTATGTAAAGGGCTAGATTATAAGTATTTTAGGCTTTAAAAACACATGTTTTCAGTTCAGACCACTTATCCACATGGCATATATGAACACAGTTATAGACAACAGCACAGGCATGAGCTTGTTATTAGGATTAGTGTCCTGTGTCTGCAGTAACAAATAATCATGAATTGGGTAGCTTAAAACATCAGTAATTTATTCTTTCATGGTTCTAGAGGTTGAAATTCTAAAAACAAGGAGTCCACAGGCCATATTCCCTCTGAAACCTGCAGTACTCCATTCTTCTTTGCCTTTTGTGGATTCTGCTGACTAGTGGTGTTCCTGGGCTTGTCCCTGCATGACTCCATTCTCTGCTTCTGTCTTCTCCTGGCTTCCTCCTCTTCCTTTTATGTGTTTTCCCCATGTTTCCCTTAGAAGGACACCTAATGTTGGATTTGGATCCTCTGGGATAAGGTGGTATGATTATATCAAGAGATAATATCAAGATTATATGAAGAGAGCATTCTATTTATACAATCAAAGATCCTCTTTCCAAATAAGTTCACAATTATTGGTACACATGAAGGCATTTGGATGTGATCTTTGGGGGGTGGTCCCTTGAAAAGCACTACTGTTTGTTTGAATAAATATTCATACACAAAGAGACAGGATGTGGGAGATGGGATAGGAAGAAACTAATGGACATAGGGAGTTTGGAATTTGAGGTGATGGTCAGGACAATGGTCAAGTTCTCAAGGGATGGCCTGGTACATGGACAGGAACAGACCAAAGATAATGGACTGCCTCTCCGTCTTCCCAGAAGGTCCAAGGAGGGGAAACTCTGTTGGTTTCTAATTCCATGTAATCAAAAGCATCTGCTTAGAGAGAAGCAGAAGCAGCATTCAATAAAGTACCAATAACCAAGGTGATGCATATTGTAACGTGTATAAGAAATGTATTCCATTTTTTTCTACTAGTAATTCATTGTGTGAATGCACCACAATTCATTAATCCAGTCACCATTGGTTAGACCCTTGATTTGTTTGCATTCGGAATATAAAGCTCATTAATAGAGAGCAAATAAAATTGTGAGACTGGGGAGATGGTGAGTGGGAAGTTAGTTATTGTTTAGTAAGTAAGAATTTAGGGGAAGGGGTGATGGTGGCAAAATATTGTAAGAGTAATTGATGACACAGAATTGCACTCCTAAGCATGGTCAAAATATTAAATTATATATATATATATATATATCCACAAAGAAATTGACAAAATAAATGATAGAATTAATAAACTAAACAAAATAAAACTAACAACCATCACAGAAAGATATCATCTGAACTCAATCTTTGTTGAGATATATGTAGGATGTTTAATAGCAGACCTGCATTCTAGTAGTTCCCTCACTCACCTGTTGATAAAGCTCAAATGTCTACAGTAAACATCACATAGCTACAGGGGCCAGATTCCCCATTGTTGAGAACTACTGGCTGATAGACTGATAGCTGGAAAAAAACATTAGTATTCCCAACAATGTCCCAGTTCTTACTAAGTTTATGACACTAACCAGACACTTAATGCTTTGAATGCCACACATTTCTGCAAATGTACAATTGGCTTCATAGTAGTACTGCTCTTATAGAATGAATTTTTATATGAATCAAATGAGACAATCTCTATCAAAGTGCTAAACACTGATGGTGTTGTGTAAAGAGATATAAATTTATCTGTTTTAATTACCAAATACTTTATAAATGAAGAATTAAATGGCGCCCTTTAACATGCACTAGAGGCAGGGCATTTTTAATTGATTCAAGAAAAGTGTCATTAAGCAAAGGGTTGAACTGATTATGGTTTCACATTCACAGAGTACTGATCTCTGCTTCGTGGAAGAGAGAAAAGTAATGTTCTTTAGAGAAAACAGAAGGTGTATCTTCACCCCACGTCAGTGCATTGGTGTAATCCAAGCAACTAGTGAGGATGTTTCATCAGTCCTAGAAATGGTGAAAACATTAATTCAAAGGATAGGGAATGTTCTAGAAGCTGACACCTATGCAAGGCAGCAGAATCCATGAGGAGAGGGAGCAATGAAAGCTGGATTCATCTGCTGCAACCTGGTCTCTAGGGAAGAGAGAGTGAGCAGGAACTATTTCCATTCTCTCCTGACCAGTGTCCCAATGGGAAATGATGGCTCAGGGGTGCAGCAACAAGAAATATGCTAATGAGGGTCATAGGGAAATGTGCTGAGGAGCAGCTAAAGGAGAGCTGTAAATATCTCCTCTTTTTCTGTCCCTAATCCTGTGCAGTCACAGGCTAGATGTGACATGGTTTTTTCTGTGGGGTCCTAAGTCTGGCTGGAGGACCAACACCTGACTCCTTACTGTTTTCTTGGGCACAGAACTTTGGTCTCTGATGCCTACCACCCAGGAATGAATTCAGACTTTCACAGGGAGATCATCCTCTCAAAGGAAACAACCAGGGGAGTTAGGGAGTCCAGTAGAGGATGCAGGAAAATATCAGGGAGTATGGACACCAATAATTTTTATCTGAGTTCATCTGAGATTCAGTGCAGCACAGTCGAGAGCTGAGAGATCACACATTTTGTTTCTTTTTTGACTAATAAATTAATGGATTAATTTAAAGTGTACTTAAAAGTTCTTTCTATATAAATGCACAGATACACAGAAATCTCCGTGGAAACACTGAGGTGAACAAAGCCAATGTCGTCTCTGCTTGTTTGGATCTTACATTACACTGGAGATGTGACTTCAGTGAAGTAAGTACACATGAGAAAATGTTCTCAAGGATGCATCACAGGAAGAAAGATCAATCTAAGTAATAGATAGTCATGGCCAGGACAAGTTTTATAGAGAATGTTTGGGGAAGTCCTTTGCATATTTTATGATGTACAGAACTAGGACTGGGTTATGTCCATTGGATTGTCAAAAAACAGGTTGAAACCCATAGCCTAAAACTAATAAAGAAAAAATGGCATGAAAGAAAACTGAAAAAGGGACAGCTTCATCCACACATCTGACCACATAAAAACAAGTGTGATTTCATAAATATGAGACAGGCTCAGGAATAACAGGTAGATCAGGGCCATATGTGGACACCCTGTCAAGGCAAGTGAAGCAAGAACATTTGTTTGGTCTGTGGCCCTTGAGTGTGCAGGAGCCTCAGCTCCCATGCTGCCTGCCTGTCCTAGCTCCAGCTTCACTCTTTATATGGCTCTCTATACATTGGACCTTTACCCTGATCAGTAGGGACTCTCCTTACTTTGAAACTTTTCTCGAATTTAGTGAAGTGGTTTTCAAATTTTATTGCCCATTTCCAGAGTAAGAAAAATTTTATTATATTGTGATCTGTAAGGCACATTTGTGCACACATAAATATGCACAACACACATATACAACACACACCAGAGAAAAACAAACCTCCAGAAATCATTTTGTGTGTCCTTGTACTATGTGTTTTCCAACTTTAATGCAATTTTATTGAAATATATTCACATACCATACAATCTTTCAAAATGTACAATTGTTCACAGTAACATCATATAGTTTTACAATCATCACAACAAGCAATTTTTGAACATTTTCGTTACTCCAAAAATAAAAATTAAAATTAAAATTAAAAAGACCTCTCAAAGCATCCCATGACCCTCCTCCACCCCCGTTATTCATTTACTTTTTGTCCCCTTTCTTCTACACATTTTTTCATACTCTGTGTAAAGGGAGTGTGATCCATAAGGTTTTCACAATCATACAGTCACACCATGAAGCCATGTAGTTATATGATCACCCTCAGTAATCAAGGATACTGGATTGCAGCTCAACAGTTATTTCCTTATAGCTATTCTAATAAACTAAAAACTAGAATATAATAAAAATTATATTTATATAGTGCATAAGAGATAACCTCCAGAATAACCTCTTGACTCTATTTGAAATTTGTCAGACAATGAAAATTTATTTAGTTTCATTTCAGAAGACTTTCTTAACACCATGATGCCAGGGCCAGGCTCATCCTTGGAGCTCATGTCCAACATTGCCAGGGAGATTTACACTCCTGGGAGTTATGCCCCATATAGAGGGGAGGACAGTGAGTTTATCAGCCAAGTTGGCTTAGAGAGAGAGGCCACATCTGAGCAACAAAAGAGTTTCTCTGGGGGTGACTCTCAGGCACAATTATACATAGGCTTAATCTCTCTTTTGCAGTAGCAAGCTTCAAAAGGGTAAGTTACCAGATCGAGGGCTTGGCCTACAAAACTGGCAGTCCCAATGCTTGTGAGAATATCAGAAATTCCCCAGCTGGGAAAGTTTAATATTTCCAAATTTTCCCCCAGTCTCTCAAGAGGGTGTCACAAATGCTTTTTATTCTCTGCCCAAATTACTGTGGGATGTATCAGGGCTTCACACTAACCTAGACAAAACAACCAAATCTCATTCCCTATTCAAGGTTCTGGGTAATTATTTTGTTTGTATAAACCAAACATACAAGAAAATTTATATAGTGTGTTACAGAAAATACAGGTTTTGCAGCAAAAAACTTTTCTTCCTTTGGTCTTACACAGAAGCAAAAGTTTTAAAACACGGTTAATACCATCCTGTACCCTTTAGTTTGATCTGTCCCAATCTCATCCAAGTCCATTTCATTCATATCTCCAATCAAAATCTGATCCTCTTTTCAGCCTCTTTAACAGTTGCTGCATGGAGCAATGCCAATACTTACAGCTGGCAAACTCTGGCTCCAAGTCCCACGTGCCACACAGACACCTGAACCTCCACAGACCGACCAGGTCACATGTACTTCAGTATCTCAGAATTTAGAAATAACTATTATAACTCATGAATACATGTGACTGCTGTAAGAACTTCCTTTACAATAAGGCTTTCCCTGATAACACATACTCCCAGATTCAATTCTCAATGTTTGTACATTATCATTAGTCCATATTGGCAAGGTGTTATAATATTTTTCTTTTCATTTCTGGATTAATTCATCATATTGCACTGAAGTCCATTCACATAATTTCATACCTTTCACACAACTTCATTCCTTCTTGCTGCCACTCATTATTCCGCTGTATGTACACTCCACATTTCACCATTCAGTTTATCAGTTGATATAAACTTAGGCCTCCTCCATCCATTGCAAAATTGTGAATACTGCCACCACAAACACCAGTGTGTAAATGTCCACTTGTGCCCCCACTTTTAAATCCTTCCATTATACAACCAATAACAGGGTTGTAGGACCATATGGAACCAAAAACTTAGCTTCCTGTAGAACCACCTCACTTAACTGCAGATGGGCTGCATTATTCTGTGTCCCCACAAGCAATGATTAGATACATCCTGCACTCCCGATTTTCTTCACCACTTGTAACCTCTGGTTATTTTTTTAAAAAACGTTTTATTCACATCCTATACAATCCATCTTAAGTAAACAATCAATGATTCTCATTATAATTACGTAGTTATGTACTTACCTCCACAATCGATATGAGGACATTTCCATTTCTTCTCTAATGAAAGAGTAAAAGGAGTAAAAAAATTAGGAAAAAAATAGAAGAAAAATAATTAAACAATACTCAATGAAAAGGTCATACAACGTCAACAACACCAAGAATCCCATACCACCTTCTTGTGTCCCCACTTATAGACATTTAGCTTTGGTTTATTGCCTTTGTTACAATTAATGGAGCATATTACAATGTTAATGTGAACTACATACTCTAGTTAGCATTGATTGTATTTTTCTCTTATACCATCTAGTTTTCCACACCTTCCAATTTTGACATTCATTTTTTCTCCCTCATGTGAAAACATCCTTATATTAGTACACTTAATCACCATTATTGACCATTTTAGGTTTCACTAAATTATACAATCCCAGTCTTTATCTTCTATCTTTCTTTCTGTTATACATGCCTCTAGCCTTCCTCTTTCACCCATACTCACACTCATCTTTGTTCAGAGTACTTACAAATATTGTGCTACATCGCCCTATATTGTTCTATTTCTGGATCTATACAATCAATTCTGTTGAACATTCTGTACTCCTTCAGCATCAGATGCCTGATCTCTATCCTTGCTCTCTCTCCTGATAACCTGTGTTCTCAACCCAAACTTTCAAGTTTTAGTCATTAATGCTATTCCTTGTTAGTGAGACCATTCCATATTTGTCCATATGTTTCTGACTAATTTTCACTCAATGTAATGCCTACTGTCTTTCATTTGTCTTTTGGTTATTATATATCATATTTTATTTATTTTTATTTTTTCTCTCTCTTTTTACCCTTACCGATAGTCTTTATTTCTCCACTTTTCTCTGAACCTCTCTCTTCTGTCTTTTCCTGTCTGTCTGTAGTGCTTCTTTAGTGTTTCTTGTTCTGATTTGCTAATGCTGCCATTATACAAAATACTAGAAATTGATGGGCTTTTATAAAAGGGTTTATTTGGTTGTGAATTTATAGTATGAAGGCCATGAGAGTGTCCAGATTAAGGCATCAGCATGAGTATGCCTCCACTTAAGAAAGGCCATTGGTACCTGGAGAACCTGTTAGGAGGGAAGGCACATGATTAGCATCTGCTGTTCCCAGGTACTGTTCCAGCTCCTCTCTCAGGTCCTGTGCATTTTTGGTTCTTTCTCCCAGGATGTCTCTCTCCAAGCACCTGCGGATATATCCTTTGATATCTTAGCACATCCCTGGACAAATTCTGGCCTTCAACTCTTTGCTAAACGTACTTCTGTTTGCATCTGCAATCATGTCTAAGCATCAGTATCAGCTCCTTTTCTTTTAAAATTCAGTTTTATTGAAATATATTCACATACTTAAAATTCAGTTTTATTGAAATATATTCACATACCATGCAATCATCCATGGTATACAATCAACTGTTCACAGTATGATCATATAGTTATGCACTCATCATCACAATCTATTTCTGAACATTTTCCTTACATCAAAAAAATCAGAATAAGAATAAAAAATAAAAGTAAAAAAAGAACACCCAATTTCCCCATCCCACCCTATTTGTCATTTAGTTTTTGTCCCCACTTTTCTATCCATCCATCCACACACTAGACAAAGGGAGTGTGATCCACAAGGCCTTCACAATCACACTGTCACCCCTTGTAATCTACATTATTATACAATCATCTTTAGGAGTCCAGACTACTGGGTTGGAGTTTGGTAGTTTCAGGTATTTACTTCTAGCTATTCCAACACATTAAAACCTAAGATGTGTTATCTATATAGTGCATAAGAATGTCCACCAGAGTGACCTGTCTACTCCACTTGAACTCGCTCAGCCACTGAAAAGTATTTAGTCTCATTTTGCACCCCCCTTTTGGTCAAGAAGATATTCTCAATCCCACAGTGCTAGGTCCACATTCATCCCTGAGAGTCATATCCGGAATTGCCAGGGAGATTGACACCCCTGGGAGTCTGGTCCCACATAGGGGGAAGGGCAGTGGGTTCACCTGCCAAGGTGGCTCAGTTACAGAGAGAGAAGGCCACATCTGAGCATCAAAGAGGTACTCAGGGGAAGATTCTTAGACACACTTATATGTAAGTTTACCCTCTCCTTTGCAGTAACAAGCCCCTGTGGCTCCTTTTAAGGTACACCAGTAAACAAATCAAGACCCATATGTGTAGATTTGGCCACACCTTCATGGAAATAATCTAATCAAAATTACCACCTAGATTTTGATAAGTCACATCTCCATGGAAACAACCTAATCCAAGTATCCCACAGGAATGGATTAAAATATCATGATGTTTTCATGGGGAGCAAAATACATTCAAACTGGCACACCTGTAGAGTGTGTATCTTATCCACAAACTCTCTTAGTGCTTTTGTTGGAAAATATATTTATCCCTCCCCCATTTTTGAAGAACAGTTTTGCCAGTTATAGAATTCTTGGTTATCAGTTTTTTCTTGCAGTATCATAAATATATTATACCTCTGCTTTCTCACTTCTGTGGTTTCTACTGAGAAATCACACACAGTCTTACCAAGCTTCCCTTATATGTGATGGATCACTTTTCTCTTACTGCTTTCAGAATTCTTTCTTTGTTTTCAACATTTGGTAATCTGATTAATATGTGTCTTGGCATAGGTCTATTTGGATCTATTGTGTTTGGCATATGCTGTGCTTCTTGGATCTGTAATATTATCTTTCCTATGAGGTGGGAAATTTTCATTGATTATTTCTTCCATTATTCTTTCTGCCCCTTTTCCCTTCTGGGAAACCAATGACATGTATATTCATGGGATCCATGTCATCATCCAGTAACCTAAAATGCTGCTCATATGTTTCTATTCTTTTCCCTATCTGTTCCTTTGTATGTAGGTTTTCAGATATCCTGTCCTCCAGTTCATGAATCTTTTCTTTTGCTGCTTCAAATCTGCTGTTGTATGCCTCCATTGTGTTTTTCATCTATTCTATTGTGTCTTTCACTCCCATAAGTTCTGCCATCTTTTTTTTCAAGATTATCAATTCTTCTTTATGGTCATCCAATATCTTCTTTATATCCTTCACCTCTTTTGCCACATTTTCCTTCAGCTCATTGATTTTATTTAGAAAATGTGTTTGAACATATTTAACGAGTTGGTTCAACTCCTGTATCTCATTTTAACTGTAAGTCTGTTCTTTTGGGCATAATCTTCATTTTTTCCTAGTGTCACTTATCATTTCTATTCTTTATGTTTTTGGTTTCCTTGATTACCCCAATCAGATTTTTCCAGAGCAGATTGGCCCAGGTCTCAGGAAGAAGGCATAATCAATATCAGGTTTCCCTGAGGATGAGACTAAGCAGGTTGTAAGATTTTACTGTGAGGCCTCTAGGCTGTGCTTTTCTTATCCTCCCCAGCAGTTGGTGCTTTCATCCCAGAGCTCCCCATCAGCATAAATGGTGTGGGGCCTTTAATTCTCATCAGACCACCTGCTGGCCATCAGCTGAGGGTTTCAGAAACCAATATGAAGTTTTTTCCATTTATTTTTCCCCAAGCCCCAAGGTCTCAATTTTCTTAGGGAGGATAGCCACTTTAGTCAGGACCTACTCCCTTTCCTTAGGCAGTATATAGCCTTTAAGTGATTATATCCTACACTTGAATTCCACCTTTGTTTCTCTGACTTGGTTAACTCCAGCTTTGCCTGGGTCAGCGCTGACAATTGAAAATGCCTGAGGCTTTCTGCAATGAGCTCATTAGAATGGGGGGAAAAAGAATAAAAGAAAGAAAGCCACTTTTCAGAGCCAGTTCCCAGTCCCCCAGTTTCACTGGTCAGCTGGAGTTGGTACCTGGTTCTCTGTGCCCCTTTTCTTGGGACAAAGCCTCTTCCAGCATTCTAAACCCTGCTGTCTCCAAAAGCTTGTTTTTATTTATTTATTATTATTATTTCCCAATCAGTTCCTTTCCTATTTACTCTGGGTTTATCTATGCTCATAGGTTGTATTCAGTAGTGCAAATTTGTTACTGAAAACCACAATTGGAGCTTGGTTGAGTTAGTTTCCCTTGCTCTTAGAAGAGTGCTTATTTATCCCACAATGTTGTGTTCCAATTCAGCCTGCCATGGCAGTTGTGGAGGGTTGTGAACTCCAATGTTTGGGAGCTTTACTTACACTTCAATGCTGTTATTTCAGCTGTTCCACCAATTCCAGACTGGTGTATGATGTGTGTCCCATCATGGATGTCCTCCAACAGTAGTTTCAGACTATTTACTTATTATTCATGCCTATTTACTAATTGCTCTAGAGGACTAAGTCTGTACCCATTTGATATATTATATGGATTTCTACCATTGTATCCTAATTAGGAAAAAATATAGCATTTCACTCATGATTAAAGAAAGCATGTCAGAACATGAAAATTAGTTTTCTATTATCTTCACACCATTTTTAACATCACCTCACTTCTTCTCTTTCACTCATTAGTGAAATTTGCAATGAATCCACATTCTTTTATTTGTTCACACATTATAAATTTTTTCTTCTACTATTTGAACTCAGGCACCAACAGGAATAAGTATGTAGAATATTGCTATATTCCCTAAGGCATGCACACTGTAGCAGGATAAAAATATGGAAGTCAGTGCAGGTAAAACAGTGTCATAGACCCTTCCATCCAAATTAAGAACAGAATAGAAGCTGCTCCCTTATTGTGTGGATGTAAAAATATAGGTTCAAAAAGTGATTACTCCAGGCACACCTGAATGAGGGGGTGGGAGATTTCTCAACAGATGAGGGTGAAAAATTCCAACTGCACCTGTGTGAGAAACCCAACAGTGGAAAACTGATGTATAAAGTTGCTGAACTTTGGGTCTATGGCATACTTTTAAAGGTGCTAGCCCATTTCAAGGTCACAGAGGCCATATTGAGGGTCAAGGAGGCCAGGGTGTGCTGTGTGCTTTTATCTGTGTGTGTAAATGTCTCAGTAAATGTGTCTGTGTTGGATCCTAGAGACCAGTTTAATAAAGGAGAAGGGGTACAACATATGGCTAAGGGACTCTGATCTTAAGTTTCAGAAGCAGTGAGGCAACATTGTTTGTAAGTCTTCTCTGATCCCCTCTCTTATCAATATTCCTCTTGCTTTCTCCTGATCACTATGGCTCCTTGTTGACCTTGAAAATTTGAAATAAAAACCTCTCCTAGGGACTTGGCCCTGGGCTTTATCTCATATTGTTAAACAATTCTCTAGATTTCTCCTTGACTCCTAACATCTCATCAGACAGCCTCTGATAAAATGTCACCTTATCTGTTGATCTTCCTTGACCACTAGTAAAAAATAGCATCCCCACTTCACTGTCTCCCTTTAACCAGCTACTTATTTTCCATTTTTAAAAAGTTGCATGTTGATCTGTAATAGGTTTATTTTTTATTCATTCACATTTTTCCCCATGATCAGATTATGGGCTCTTCTATCTCAGCAGAGTGATCCCACAGTCTTGTCTGTGCCTAGTGTATACTTGACTCTATTTGTAATTCCATGAAATAAAAAAGGCTAAGAATTGACAGGACATCCTAATCAGAGTTGGTACTAGATGTCTTCTAACCTAAGCAACCAGATGAAAGAACAAAATATAGAAAAACAGTTTCATGAATGTAAATAGAAATTATCGCATTTCCACTACAATGGTAATGCCAGTTTGGGATAAAATAAGTCAGGATATTTTTCTATTTCCTCCTAACTATATCAACCACATGGAAATTGGCAATAACTCTCTAATTTCAGAACTTCTTCTTCAGTGATTTTCAGAGGCACCAGAATTACAAGCTTTCTTCTTTAGGCAATTCCTGTCCGTGTACCTGATCCTCATCTTTGGGAGCCTGATCATAACCCTGGCCACCAAAAGACTCCCACCTGCAAATGCCCATGTTCTGCTTCCTCTCTAAACTTTGCTGGCATCTGAAGACACTCCACCATCATCCTTAAGATCCTGGTGAATATTCAGACACAGAGAAATGTCATTTCTTATGCAGGTTCCCTCACTCAGATGTTCTTTTCATATTCCTTGCCATGTTTGAGAACTTCTTCCTGACCATGATGGCCTGTGACCACTTCATGGCCATCTGTCATGCCCTCCAATACATGGTCATAATGAACCCTCAGCTTTCTCTGTTTCCTACATAAAGAACCTTTTTACCCTTGTTCACTTGCCACATTTCCTGTTTTGAACAATCATAGATGGTAAGCAACTTGTACATTCATACACATCACAAGAAAAATGGGTCTCTTGAGGAAATTTTTCTCAGTTGACATTTAAAATCACAAGGAGGTTTTTCCTTTTTTTTAACTGACAAAGGGGTGGTGGGTTGCCATATTCTTATGAAAAGAAGCACCTGTGTCATCTAAATCTATTTGTAAAATTTTAATGTAAAATACATTCCTAATTTTCAGTTTTGTTTCTGTAATCCCCTTGTATATTTTTAGCTTAAAAGAACTTTCTAGCAATGCTGGCTTTCACATAATGGTGCCTCTTATAGCAGATGATCTGGGTCTATCTGCCCCATTAAGATCATCCTCTCTTCTTCAGCTCATTGTCCTCATTGCTTATCATGGATATTCCCTGCTCAGGTACTATAGGATAAACTGTTTGTTTATCCCATCACAGATGTTCTTAAATTCTATGAAGGAAAATTTTCAATTATGCATTGCTTTACTAAAGAAAGATTTCTCTTTCATCACATGGGTGCCCTCTTTGAAATATGGAATATTGATGCACAAATGTAAGGGGTTGCACTCATTGGCATGCAGGACTGTTTTGTATGTTCTATGCTATTTTATTGTGTCATATTCCTGCTTCTGCTTGACAACTTCCAGAGGTGCTTACAAATATGATTGCTTCTACTCCTCTAAACAATTGTAGGATGCTTAGCAGCACCCCTGGTCTCTATCCACTGGATGATATTGGTAACCTTCCCCACCCTGATGATCAGACATTGCCTTATAGCCAAAGGGGGCAGAATCCCCCAGAGGTGAGAATCACTGACTGAGAAATGGAGAACATGAAACATCTTTCCATGGTTCCAAACAATATCCCAGCCATTTCTCATTTTATAAATTTAGGCAGGTACTGAACCTTTGGAACCCCATGCATTTCTGCAAATGTAGGATTGGGACAATTACAGTGCTGCTCCTATAAAATGTATTTTTGTAAGAATTTAATGGGGCAATCCATATCAAGGTGCTAAGCTCAGGTAATGTTTCATAAATAGATGAAATTTATCTCTTTCAATTAAAAAATAGTATTGAAATATAGAAGTAAAATTACCTTTTAACATGCCCTAGAGGTAGGATATTAGGACATTTCTAATTGACTGGACAAATATGTGACCATATTTGGATCTTTGGATTGTTGTATGGTATGTGAACAATCTCAATAAAAAGATATACTTATATATATCTTTTTATTGAGATTATACACACACACACACACACACACACACACACACACATATATATGCCTCTGCTCATTAGGGGTTTGTAGCTTGTATTCAGAAGTCTACATTTGTTAATTAAAACCCCAGTTGGAACTCAGCTGAGTTATATTTGTTCACTCAGAGAGTGCTGCTAGTTTCTAGCACAGTGGGGCTTTGCAGCAAAGCCTGCCATGGGGGAGGAGGCTCCTGGTGCAGTTTCACAGCTTTTATTTACAGATTCTGTGCTGTGATACCACATTCCTCCCAATCCAGGTTGGTGTACAAAATGTGTACAGTCAGGGTTGTTCCGCAGCAGTTATTCCAGATTATTTATTAGTTTTCATGGTTGTTTATTAACAAGGGTTGTACTGTTTTTGGTTTCATACCCAAGAAGCATATTTCTCCACTCGGTTGAAAAAGGGAAAAGAAAGTCCTAGAGAGAAAAACAGGGGCTGTATTGTTACACAAAGCCCAGGATTTGGAGACTCAAGGGAGTAAAAAATTGGCTTTGTCATTCATGGACATGGTGAAAAGTTTTAATCAAAGGATTGCAAAAGTGCTGGGAGGGAGAGGGGCAAGATGGTGGCATAGAGAGGAGTGGAATTTAGTCAGACCCCTGGAGCAATTAATAAATTAACAAATATACTGTATTAACACTATAAGTCAATAATTTATTGGGGTGGTTAGTTGGAGAAGAGGAACTGCATTTTCTTTTTTGTCTTCATTTCTTTTCTGGATCAATTAAAATGCTCTAAAGATTGAAAAAAATAATTAACTGTGGTGATGGATGCACAGCTGTATGATGGTAACGTGCAATTTATTGTGCACTTTGGATCTTTGTATGATATGTGAATAATCTCAATAAAATTTAAAAAATGTAAAACTTCAAAAAAAAGTGCTGTGAGATTACACCTGCAAAATAAAGCAGAATCCATGGGTAGCAGATGTGATTAATGCTGGATTCAACTGATGCAACCTTGTCACTTGCAAACTTAGACAGCAGGAACAATTTCCATTGTCCCCTGACCAGATCCAAAAGGGAAAGAAGGTCTCAGGGATGAAGTAACAAGAAAATGTGCTAATGAGGGACACAGAGGGAAATGTGCTAATGAGCATCTAAAGGAACACTGTTCATGCCTCCTTTGCTGCTTACTCTCATCCTGTGCAATTTGGGCTGAAAGGGATGAAGTTAAGTCTTTGGGTTCCTAACTCTGGCTGCCAGACTTAATAAAACCTGACTCCGTGCTGCTGTCTTGTCTGCAGACCGAGCTTCTCTCTCCATCATCATGCCCAGGAGGTATTCAGACCTCCACAGGGAATCCTTACATGTGGGACAGCACAGTGGTTAATATAGGAAAGGGTCAGAGGGAAAGAAGCCAAAACTTTTACCCAAGTTTATCTTGGAGCTTATATAGCCTAGTCTAGAACAGAGAGATCTATGTGCTTGTTTCCTTGCTTGATGAATAAATCATTATTTTATTTATTATGTTAAAATATAGTGTGCCTTGGGTTGAGAAACATATGGCTCATTGTTGTAAATCAGTGATGGGAATGCAAGACCAATTAGAGGAGGCAATGAGAAGGAGAAAGAAGTTCTCAGGAAAGAAGAACATGTGTGCAAGAATTTTGCCATTAAGAGAATTAAGGGGAATTACCAGTTGAGGAATGTGCTCCAAAGATAGGGTATTATTTTTGCTACCTTAAAAATTGGCTGCATTTATGCATGGTTCTGCAATGACGAGGAAGATACAGATAATAGATGTACATATGACCTTGCATCATAGTTCATGCACTTTTGGCAAGCTGACATGTTTACTCATATTGGCAAGTCACATGAAAAAAATATTTAATAGGTGAGTAGGGGAATTCAAAACAGTATTGATTGAAACAGTTTCGTTATGGGTGAGGCTGAATATATTTTTGACTTTGTTAGCCATTTGCTTGCTCTACCTCTCTCTTTGAGTCCTTTGTTTAGTGGGATCTTAATGTTTTTATTCTTGTTTTTGCTTGTATATGGTAAAAGAAAAATTGAAATTTTTTCCCCAACTTGTTTCTATCATTTTTTGGTATATATAGATGTAATTATGGAAAATGGTTAAAAAGTAAATTTTCTTGGTCCAAACTACTGGTGATATGTATTGTGATTCCCCCTTTATTTTTCAGAAATGGAAAGTTTACCTGCATACTTTGTGTCAATAAATCACCTTTTATGTATTGCCATATTTTGTTCTCATTGTTTCATTTTGACTTTTGGGGTTTAATCTTTTTGAAAAAATTGCACCACCTCTGTCATCATTTGGAAGTCATTTTTATTTTTTATTCAAGTAAAAAGAGCCTTTAACTTTTTCATCAGCATATCTGAATCAATATATATTTATACAGTATAAAATATAACTTGTCTGTGAAATGCAAAATATAGCTAGATTAATAATGCTGGGTTGTTTGAAAATTAGCCATGTTCTTTCTCTATTCTGGGTAGTCACACCAACCATATGGAATGAGCAAATGAAACAGAAATTTCCAAATTTTTTCTTCTGGGAATTTCAAAAGACCCAGAGTTACATTTCCTCCTCTATGAGCTGTTTCTCTCCATGTACCTGTCACTGTCATTGGGATCCTGCTCATCATAATGGCCTCCATCACTGACTCCCACCTCTACATGCCCATGTATTCTTACTCTCCAGTCTGTCCTTTATATACATCTGTTAATCCTCCACCACTGTCCCAAAACTGCTGGTAAATATCCAGATACAGAACAGAGTCTTAACTAATGGAGAATGCCTCATATAGGTGTATTTATCTTACTGATTTTGGGGTTGGCTGACTTCCTCCTGAAAGTCATAGCCTATGGCCATTTTGTGACCATCTGTCATCCCCTGCACTACACCATCATCATGATTCTCCAGCTCTCTGTACTGCAGATTCTGGGGTCCTGGATCATAAGTGTCCTGAATGCCTTGTTACAAAGATTCCTGATTTGCCTCTATGTTTTTGTGCATTCTTGTAAATTCCTTACTTTTTCTGTAAATATACTCAGATGGTCCAACTTGCCTATTCTGCCAACTTCCTCAATGACATGACATATTGCAGCTGAGCTGTTGGGTGGAGAGCCATTAATTGGCATCATTTTCTCCTATTCTAAGATTGCTTCCTCCATATGTGAAATCTCATCAGCTCTGGGGAAATATAAAGCATTTTCCACCAGTATGTCTTACCTCTCAGTTGTCTTCTTATTCTATCATAAAAGTATTGGTGTGTGTATCAGGTCTGTTGCTCTGCATAGTGAACATGAGAGTGCACCAGCTGCAGTGATACACACCATGGTCATGCCCATGCTGAACCCATTTATCCACAGTCTGAGGAACAAAGATAAAATGGGGCCCTGAAAAGATTCCTTGGTTGAAAGCCATTAAATATTCATTGGATCTGGAGCATCAGAAGTGCAGTGATTGCAGGACTCAGAGCCTCAGAGACAGAAATTATGATTCTTTGAAATTT
The DNA here is from genome assembly GCF_015220235.1 of Choloepus didactylus. NCBI lineage: Eukaryota > Metazoa > Chordata > Mammalia > Pilosa > Megalonychidae > Choloepus > Choloepus didactylus. Next base: position 6,443,421 of record NC_051327.1, on the reverse strand, counting down.
TGTGGAACCTAAATATACCTTATATTCAGATATCATCCTAAATATGTTGAAGTAAAACTTTAAATCACAACGCTATTTCTAAAGTAGACAATTGATTTCATGATTTTTCATCAACTTATGAAGTACTAAATCTTGGTTTCCATTTGCAAGATGTTTTATCCATTGTCATGCAGGACAGGGTTGCCTGTTCTGTATTATTAATGGAAAATAAATAAGACTCTTTCCATTCCTGTAAACAAAATATCTGCTCTTTCTCTAAATTTCTTCATAAACATTGAAGGTTTCCTTAGTGCATGGTCGATTTTGTGACAATTTCATCCAAATTTTATATCTTTAATTTTCAAAACTCTGTTCAGTCTTCATGGTAAAAGGATGACTTATTCAAGAGCTTATTAAGGGGAAAATTTGGAGTCATGTATGCCACCAGAATGAAAGCTACAGATGAAAACATGAGAATGTTTAACAGTGATTCTTGTGGTAGATGATCTCTTGATTAATTGTATAAGTATAAAAAGTTGTTTCAAGAACTAGGACAAATATATTACACTATTAAAAGTAGTTAATAATAGAGAGGTATATGGGAGAAAATGTACCTGTCACAAATTATGGAATATATTTAACAGTAATATCTTAGTGTTCTTTCATAAACAGTAACAAATTGTCACACCAATTCTAGGGGTCAACATTTGGGAGGATATATGGTATGGGATGCTTTGGGTTTTTCTAATATTTTTATTTTATCTTATTGAGTAATAAGAATGTTCTATATTTGATTTTGGTGATGATTATACAAGTATGTGATGAAGCTGTGGACCACTGATTCTATAGATTTTATAGAGTGTGAATATAACACAATAAAATCTCATTTAAAATGCTTCCTGGAGTGTTTAGGTTCAGATCTATGAGTTATTCCCACATAAACATGTTTCTCTCTAAAATTTCCTGGTTTCTTGCAAGGGAACCTCAGTCGTAGGCAATTTTTAATACATTTATCTGAAATATAATTGAATAACAGAGTGATCAGGAATACTTTATTGAAGCATCTGAGGGAATGAAAAATAATAAGAAGCAACCAATTATTCTTAATGCCCTCAGTTCTTTCCACATGTTTATTCTTTCAGTTAGTAATTGCTGCATAACAAACCCTCTCAAAAGTAAGTGTTTTTGTAAAATGCTTTATCACTGCATCCAAGTCTGTAATGTGCAGATATTTTGATCCCTGCAATGCCAATAATTGCAGTGCAGTCAGCTGCTTTTCTGCTATGAAGTCTGTGCTGGTCAAGGGTGCATTCGACTGAGACAGTGACATTTTCTCCACATTTCCTCTCATCATGTAACAGGCTAACCTCAAGTGTTTCACAAGGCTGGGACAGAGATCCAAGGGAGAGCAGAAGAAACACCCTGAGGCCTCTTGAGGAAAAGTCTCTTTTCCAAATTTTCTTTTTGCCAAAGCGTATTAAATATTTTCAATCCAGCCTAGAATCGAAGGTGGATATATAGACTCCACCTCTTGATAGGGGGAATACAGTCCAATTGAAAACACATGGACTTAGAGAAGGTGAAAAAAATGAGATCATTTCAACAGTCTACCCCAAGAAACAATTTCAATAATTCAATTCAATGAAGTTTCATTGCAATCCTTCAAAACCCAAGCCTTGATAATGATGCTTTCCATTTTGCCTTCAGCAGCATTGTAAATTTCTTGGAGAGGATAGTGAGAGTCAAATTCTACATTTCATAAGCAGTTATGGAATTTCTACTCCAGACCATCATGGCTTCATTGAATATAAATGTATCTTCCCTGTTCCTCACATGCAGATCAGCATTTTATGCTCAAAAGAAATAAAACTTTTTCTTCTCAATACCTCATCAAATGCAGGGACCTCTTGTCTGTCTCATTATTTAATGGAATAGGGGAACTCTCACTTTACTGATGAAATCTTGATGACCCAAGAGAGCCCAAGAAGTGCTGTAGGAATCAATACAGAGGGAAGGATGGGTGCAGCTGCAGTAATTCCAGAGACACAGAGAAGGGCATGTGATGGACAAGTCATGCACATAGAAAATTCTCCAATGGTTTACCATGGAGGGTCATTTGGGTTTAACTCTTGTTCATTCTGTCAGCCACATGCTGCCCCCACTTGCCACACTTACTGTCAGTTTCTGGGTGTTATATATTTCAATAGCTGGGGCTTTCCTTTTCTAGTTCTGATCTTTCATCTGCCTTTCCATTCTCATGCTTATACCATTTATTATTCCCCACTAATTTCCAAAAGGTAGATGCAATCCAATTATCCAGTAACTGAAGGATGGATAAACAAAATGTGGTATGTATACATCATGGAATATTATTGGCCCATAAGAAAAGAATGAAGATGTGATATATGTTCCAACATGGGTGAACCTTTACAATATCAGGAGTGAAATGTTCCAGACACCAAAAGACAAATATTATATGATCTGGCTTCTATGAGATACACAGAGAAAAAATCTATAGTAATAAATAATAGATTAAAGGATACCAGGATTAGGCATGGAGAGAGATTCCTTAATGGATGCAGAGTTTCTGTTTGAGAAGGTGAAAAAATCTAGAAAAAGTACATTGGTGATGGTAGCCCAATACTGTGAATATAATTATTAGCAGTGAACAGTACATTTGATAGTGGTAAAATGCAAAATAGAGTTTTATTTATGTTATTGCAATAAAATTTAAAATATGAAGTTTTGATATTTTATTTCTAGTTTAAATGAAAAGAAATAGTAATATATCTATTAACTAAATATATTGAGCAGCATCCAAGTATATGGGGGTCAAATTAAATGAGATATTCCATATATGCTGGTATAAACATGCCATGGTGCATAAAAGATCTAAATATATTTCTTCTCATTAACAAATATTTTATAAATTAGGGACTATAGAATAGGTCCTAATCTGTGTTGCAAGCATTACACTTCTAAGTGTTTTAGCAAAGCACCATCAGGAAAAAGAGTGTAGCATTCATGATTTCATCTCCAGGGAACACAGTTCTCCACTTGTTTGAAAAGGACAATAGGAAATTTCTGGAGGCAACAACAGGGAGCTTAACCTTACACAAATTCAGTGCTTGGGGATCCAGTGGCCTAGTCAAGATAGGTTCCACAGTTTTAAACCTTGGAAACACTTTATTTTCAAGACTTGTTATTCCTTTAGGTGGTTAGATCCATGGAAGGAAGAAGAGTTCATGGAATATGAACAATAATACAAAATTCATCTGTCTCATATTCTGGTCTCTTTGGAACAGGCAATCAGCAAGACATTTTTTCTGTGCAGACTAGTTTCCCAAAGGAATATGATGGATCAGCTATTGGAGATAATAGAGACAAATGTGGCTAAGGAGAAGCTATAAGAAATCTGTAAATATCTCCTCTGTGGCTGTCCCTCAGCTTGTGCAACCTCAGGCTAGATGGGACATGGCTGTTTCTTCGTGGTTATAACTCTGGCTGGGGGACTGATGCCTGATTACTTCTGGCTATCTTGTCTGGGGTCACATATTCAGACTCAATCAACAATCACCCAGGGAGATATTCAGACTTCCACCTGGGGGCTGTTGTCTCTAAGGAAGCATTCAGGTGAGTTAGAGAGCAAAGCAGTTACTGAAGGAAGGGGAAAAGTTGAACGGAAACTGAGAGCTTTTACCTGAGGTGAAATGAGTGTTGAGTCTTGCACAGGACCTGCTTGTTTAATTAATCATTGGATATTATATTTATTACATTTTTACAAAAGGAAGATTCCATTGAATTAGCAAGGCAGGTCTTCAATGTTAACAGCTGAGTAATAGTAATGGAAACCCAATTAGTATAAGAAATATAATGGATAAAGTGAACCTAGAAAAGCAGAAGATCTATCCAAGAGATTTGTAGTAAAGTGAATAGAGAAAATTGGGATATTAGCTATGAAGGCCTTGGCTGTGAATGAGTGCATTTCTTTTTTATTCTCAAGACAAAATACATTGTATCTAGCTTGTACATTTGTAGGAAAGTTCCAATCTGATACCAGTAGACATTATCTTCAAACATCAGTATGAGACATACTTTTTTACATTTTATATTGACACGAAATCAGATAAAGTTTTAAGTGCTGGAAAAGGGTGTGCCAAAACCTTTACTTGACAATTGTTCCTTTACTGGTCAGGTCAAATTTATGATGGTTTATTAGCCATTCACTTTACCTTCAGGAATTTTTGTTCAGGTTTTTTTTTTTTTTTTTTTTTTTTTTTAAATCTTCATTTTATTGAGATATATTCATATACCATGCAGTCATACAAAACAAATCGTACTTTTGATTGTTCACAGTACCATTACATAGTTGTACATTCATCACCCAAATCAATCCCTGACACCTTCATTAGCACACACACAAGAATAACAAGAATAATAATTAGAGTGAAAAAGAGCAATTGAAGTAAAAAAGAACACTGGGTGCCTTTGTCTGTTTGTTTCCTTCCCCTATTTTTCTACTCATCCATCCATAAACTAGACAAAGTGGAGTGTGGTCCTTATGGCTTTCCCAATCCCATTGTCACCCCTCATAAGCTACATTTTTATACAACTGTCTTCGAGATTCATGGGTTCTGGGTTGTAGTTTGATAGTTTCAGGTATCCACCACCAGCTACCCCAATTCTTTAGAACCTAAAAAGGGTTGTCTAAAGTGTGCGTAAGAGTGCCCACCAGAGTGACCTCTCGGCTCCTTTTGGATTCTCTCTGCCACTGAAGCTTATTTCATTTCCTTTCACATCCCCCTTTTGGTCAAGAAGATGTTCTCCGTCCCACGATGCCAGGTCTACATTCCTCCCCGGGAGTCATATTCCACGTTGCCAGGGAGATTCACTCCCCTGGGTGTCTGATCCCACGTAGGGGGGAGGGCAGTGATTTCACCTTTCAAGTTGGCTTAGCTAGAGAGAGAGGGCCACATCTGAGCAACAAAGAGGCACTCGGGAGGAGGCTCCCAGGCACAACCACAGGGAGGCCCAGCCTCTCCCCTGCAGCAACCGTCTTCCCAAGGGTAAAACCTGTGGTAGAGGGCTCAACCCATCAACCCACCAGTCCCCTATGTCTGTGGTCATGTTAGCAACCATGGAGGTGGGGTAGGCGAATACCCCTGCATTCTCCACAGGCTCCTCAAGGGGGCACTACATCTTTTTTTTTTCCTTGTTTTTCTTTCTTTCTTTTTTTTTTTTTTTAACTTTCCCTTCTTTTTTAAATCAACTGTATGAAAAAAAAGTTAAAAAGAAAACAAACATACAATAAAAGAACATTTCAAAGAGACCATAACAAGGGAGTAAGAAAAAGACAACTAACCTAAGATAACTGCTTAACTTCCAACATGTTCCTACTTTACCCCAAGAAAGTTATCAGGTTTTTGTTTTTGTATACTTATTGAATATATTCTTTCAAAAAGAGAACTGAAGGTTTTCCAACAATTTTGTTGTTCTCAAGGTAGTCTGTATAGATATAATTGAGGAGGAATTTTTGAAAGTTAATGAACTTTGTGTGGTTCAATCTACAAGTGTTACATATTGTGTTTCTCCCATTGTTTTTCAAATGAAGAAAGCTCTGTTTCATTTGAGTTAAAAATCACTTTTTATATGTATTTTTATCTTCTTTTCCCATCTCCATTTCCTTTATGCTCTCTTTTCTTATTTTGGTTAGATTTATTTCTAAAACTTGCACCACACTCTGCCATTAATTTGGAAGAATTCTTCTTTTGGAAATGACTACATTTCACCTTCTTATTTACAAGCATATTTGAATCCATATATCTTTAAGTGTGATGAAATGAAAAAAATTGTAACGGTTTCTCCATGAATTTTCAAAAACTCTATTTGTATATTTTATTTCCATGCCATTTTCTATTAAATCATTAATCAATATTGATATTATGAAATTATTCTTATTTTCCATCTTTCCTTTAGAATTTAGACTTTGATATTCCATTCAATTCTGTCTAATACATGTTTTGAAACAACTGCATTCACCCTACCAATTTTTAATTTTGTATATTCCTACTCTTCAAATTTGTAGCTTGAAAAATGCCTATTTTTTCACACATCTTCCCTAACACAAAAGAGAACAAAGCATGTGCAGTCCCTTATCATTTGGATAATCCATTTTACTGGTGCATAAATTCCTTAGGGAAACATCCTATGAGCAATGATAAATCAGAGTAAGAGCACAGATTGTCACGGTTTTTGAAGGATATTAGAGAGGTTGACTTGGGAAGGCTTTTGCATGTTGGACAAAGAAAATAAGGAAGACTGGAGTGAGCCCTTTGCAAGTCTCAAAGAATAGCTTCAAAACCCAAAAGCCTCGAATAACAAATAAAATATCATTGCACAAAAAAGTGAGTGAGGGAACTGTTTAATACCTTGGGGTCCATTAAAACAAGTGTGAGCAAATAATTATGGGACAGGCATAGGGATAACATACAGATCAGGGTGAGATGTGGACCCTATGACAGGGCAATAAATACCCATTTGTGGGAGCTAATGTCAGAATACAGAAAACTTGCCTCTAGAGTGCATTCCACACAATTCTCATCTTCTCTTTCTTTCATTATCGGCATTTCTGTAAAACCACAGTCCTTCATTCATTCTTGTAATACATACTTCAATCAGCTACTGTTACAGCCAGTCACCACCTGACCAGGTTTGGGGGGAAGGGTATGTAGAATAGTGCTACAACTCTCAAGGACCTCACATCTGACAGAGAGAAAACACATGGATTCAAATAAAGGTAGCACAAATTCGTAGTTTCTACCATTCAAATTAAGTGCACACAAGAAGTCTTCATATTCCTGTGAGGACATTGAGAATAAGATTCAAAAAGAGATGACTCCAGGCTATTCTGAAGGGGTGTAGGATATTCCATAAGGAATAGGAGTGAAAAAACATCAAGGTGAACTGTTGGAGAGACTCCAGGAAGAGGAAAGCAGAAATACCAAGTCACTGAATATGATAACTATGGAGTCCTGGCAAAAGTGCAAGTCAAGGTCAATACCTTGGAGACCATTATGGTTTGGGGCAGTCAGCAGTGACAGAGGACTCTGGCAGGTCAGCCAAGGAGAGTTGAGTTAGTGTTTGAAGATACAAAATATTGGCTTCATTGTCCAGGAGGAAGTCACTAGACATTGTATGTCATGGGATTTGATGATCCATTTTATAATATAGAAGATGCATGGCTCTTAGTGACTATCAGTTCATTTAGTGATTGCTAGGAGAGGGGATGAGGAAATGAAATAGAATAATGGGGATGAAAGTTGTGGAAAGATTGAGACATTTGAGAAGAAGAAAATCAGTCATCTCATTACCAGTGATAGCCACCCAACCCACATATTAGCAGGAAGGAATTATGCAAATCTTTTTAGATATATTGATCATGGATCAACTTTCTTAGTATGATGTATACCATATTTCCTACTCTATCAAGGAAAATATTAAGATTTAGAATGTTTTGATTCCTATCAAATTTATCAGCAAAAATGTGCTAATTTGAGATTCAAAACTAGGTGTATCTGATTCCAAAGTTTCGCATTTAATATCCTTTACTAAGGGTTCTACTGCCTCAAATAAATACCCAACATTTGTTGTACTTACTATATTCTGTTTTGTGAAATTTTTTTTTGTCCCTGCACTCATTTTACTCTTACAGTGTTCAATCTCTTTGATGTGTTGGCATTGTAAGAAGATATCACTACTTTTGCTTGGATAAATTATTTTTACTCTTTTATTAATACTTCTGAGCATCAATGGGATATATCACAGTCAGAATGTCACCAGAACCCAGGTAGGTATACTTCAGAACAGTCTTTCAGGGAAGACCTGAGTTTATACCTTATATTTTACCATGATTCCATTACATCACCATCTATCTTTGCTTATTGAACAGATTTTTCTGTCTTTAAATACACAGAAGAAAATTACTACATCAAAATTAAACTTCTGTTTTATGTGTCCAAGGGGTTTTCACAGGATTCATTTCATGTTTCCATTTCTAAGTATTTTCAGAATAGATAATCTGATGTCAGCTTGCATTGTATTCACTCCAGGTCTAATCACTGTAGATGGGGGTGAGAAGGGGTGATA